>NW_009627131.1:1422-47951 GCF_000690535.1 Cariama cristata | reverse complement strand
CTGGTCCCCAGCCCACCGGGGCCGTAAACGAGGATCTCGTCCGTTCCAGGAATTCTGTTCCGTTCCCCCGAGTTCTCCCTCGAGTGTTGTCTGCCACGCACGTCTTATGCTCCTTTCGTAAATCAAAGTGAATGGTGGTGTTCATGGGTGGTCTGCGATAACCAGAGGCAGTTCACATGCTTCTAACAAGTTCTCCACTGAGAAAACCCCCGCTGAGTCTGTGCTGTGCTTGACTGGGGCGTAGACTTGAGCAAGGCTCTCATATCCCGAATTTCTTCTACATGCAGCCTATACAGGGCAAGGACTCCAGTCCCTGAATAGCATTTCGTGTACGGGAACACAGTAGGCAAACAACAATAAAGCACAGACAGCAAGATTCAGTATTGGAAAAGTGTACTGAAGAATGCAGATTTCCTGCTTTTAAATGAACCCCTCGATCTACTGGTTCATAGATTCCTCTCTACCTCACCGGTGGACCAGCCTGCCACTTCAGCTGGTTTCTCTGGGCCATGTTCAGTCAAGCTGGGAAGATGTTTGAAAGCAGTGAACCTGCAGCCTCGCTGGGCCGCCCTGCCTAGGCACTGAGCACCCTCCCAGGGTAGAAAAGTATCTTCCTGTCTCCTGTGAGTGCCCTACATGGCAATGAGTGTCTTCTGCCTTTGGTGCACCGCTAAGAGTCTGTCTCTGTTACCTCAGTGCCCTGCCTTGAAGGAGCTGATGACAACCAGAAGAGATCCCTTTCACCGTCCTGTTCCCAAGCTGAACAAAAGCACTTCTTGCTGTCTCCCCTGCCATGTGCCATGTTCCAGTTCCCTCTGCATCCCAGTGGTCTCCACTGGACTACCTCCGTGGGGTCAGTGTCTGTCTTAAGATGACCTGGGGACCCCAAACTGAACCTGGCATTTGCCAATGCTGAACTCCAGGAGGTTCCCATTAGCCTATTTCTCTGGCTTTTCAAGGTCCCTCTGAAGAGCAGCCCTCTTCTCCAGCATAGCCACCATTCCCCTCAGTCTGGGAGTATCTGCAAACTTGCTGAGAACACACCTTGTCCCATCATCTAGCTCATTAATTAAAGACATTACACAGTCTTTGTCTCGGTATCGGTATTTCAGAGAGACATCAGTAGTAACCAGCCACAAGCTAGACTTTGCATTGCTGATTAAAACACTTTGAATGCCAAGTTCTAGCTAATTTTCCATGCATCTTCTAGTCCACTTATCCAGTGCATATCTTTCCTATATCTCTACCCACTTGCCAGTTTTAGCTATATCTAAAGGTGAATCTAAAATCTACAGTGCATGTGGACAGCTTCAACCAGTGGCACACTATTATCAGGTACATGGGTATCTGAACTCAAAGTACAAGAAATAACCTCCTGCCTCTTCCCCAGTACATACACTTCAGCATGAAGGCTTCTGAATGAGCCCTTAGCAATGAATAAGAAGGGAAAAAACAAAAAATAATTATAATTATTTTTTTTTGCATAGAATACTGATTATTTCAATGCATCCCTAATTTGAACGATGCCTAACAAAAAGGTTTGATTTGCACTGAAATCTGTGATGGGAGCTCAGATATTTCTAGACAGCACAGTTTGCTGATAATGTTTGGCTTTCTGAAAAGTGACGCCTTGAAAACTCCCCTGTGTGTCATGTAGTCTCTACCCTAGCAAGCAGGCCACGCTAACTGATCACAGGCCAATGACCTAAATCCACCCTTGCTATGTGATCTGACTCCTTGATTTTAACACCTAGTCTGCTCGAGGTTCCCATGTCTCACCCTGTCATTTTAGTAACAGAACTAGTGTTTATTCTTTAAAATATTTAACAACTTAGCAAGAAGTTGTCCCTTTATATAAGAAAATGCTCTTCTATATATATATATTTTTTAATTCCCATACGTGTCTACTTTTTAAAACTAAAACAAAAAACAATTTCTCTCCTTAATGCCAGCATGAGTTCACTAATTCAATCCAGAGCATCACTAAGCTTGTGTTACAGTTACCATCTAAGTAATTACTATTCTGGGGAAAAGTCTCTATTTAGGAAAGCATTTCAGTACATATTTATGGTTAAACATGCTTAAACCTACAGCTATTCAACAAAGCACTGCAGCCTGTACTTGAGCATGTGCTTAGACATCTTGCTGACTCAGGGCTTTACTCTGGAGAAAAAAAAAAGCAAACTTACGTTTGATCCTGCAAGCATAGTTAACAAAAGCACCCAGAAAGAATGACAAAAAATAGTTCCATTTGTAGCATGATTACAAAGCTACTTATAGTGAATTCTATGTCCCCAGCACATCTGTGTAGCAAGAAGTACGGATCATATAAGTGGATATTCCTGTGCCTTTTATGAAATCACCACATAGCTTCATGCAGACGGCAAAAATCAAAGCAAATGCTCAGTACAACTTCCAAGCCTTTTAGTACATGCACCTTTCACTCTCTGGTTGACAAGGAAGCCACAGCTTTTGTGTCAGCTCTAATGGTACACTTGGCATGCCATCTGCTTGATTAACAATGGTGAGCAGATAACAAGAAACAGGTCCTGACAAAGCCTCTTGCATCTCAAGGGTTTTATGAACACTTGTCAAGACTTCTACATCAGTAAGTAGATCTATGCTCATATGCTCAGAACAAGTCTGAAACTTCAAAGCCCCATGTAACTCATGTAAGTATGTGTTGACAACATGGATCAGGTAAACTCCAGACAAATACATGCATCAAACTACGTTCATACTTCCATTTGTAAATATCAGGTCCACTGCAGAGACCAATGCCTGTGTTTTACAAATAGCTCTTTGTAACTCGTGTCAGCCATTAGCAAAGGGTGCCCAGTCTCCTTCATAACAAGCTATGTCCACATGGGCAGATTGCAGGAGGTTCGTTCCTTCTGCCCTTTTGTAGGATCTATGGGCAACGTGCATAGGAGCAACACAGAAAGAGCAGAAGTTGAGCGGGCGCAGACTGTCTCTCCCTGTGAACCTGCGCTTGGTGTCGATAGCTCTGGATGGGCTGCAGCAGCAGCAGCAGCAGTGGGAAGTTTCACCATGCTGTATCCTGACTCGGCAAGGCTGCCTAACCCTTATGCATGGGTACTTTGAGTGTAAGGGGAAAATACACTGATTCTTACAGATGCTCAGTGTCTGGAAGAACTGAACCACCACCCCATTCAGCATCCTTTAGGCTGAAACTTTTCCATCCGCTCATTAGCAGATCTAGAAAAGACCTAAATCCCTAAGATCTGAGTTATTTGCCTCTTTTGGTAACTGTTGTGTACTCACTGCCATCTTCATCAGCTTATTTGGCTGGCTGTGATGTTTTAATTTGATGTCATTCAGGAGCAGGAATATTTCACACTTATTAAAAAAAAGCTGAGGCATAGTTTCAATAATGTGTGATTAATGGCAGGCAGCGTTGGGAGACGAAGTATCTCTGGCATACAAGTCTGGGGTTTTTTTCAGCTGCTTTCGTGACAGTGAAGCAGCCACATCAGTTATCAATTATAACAAAGGTTAAAAGCAGCACAAAAGCAGGGACTTCTTTAGGTTAGAGGAGAAAGTGGCCAGGGTCTCTCTACAGCACATGTATGCCATGCTTTTGTTGTTTTAGGTGAGAGCACAAAAATAAACATAGTAGTTTATACATGTAGGAAAAGGCACTGGGGGAGTGCAAAAAAAGAGCAAGTGAAAAAAGGAGGGGCATCCAATTTTCCCTAAAGAAAAATGAGTATTTACACAACATCACACCAAGCCGTGGTGCTACAGAGTGATGAAGCACGAAGCACATCAATTTTGCTTTTTGAACTCTTCTCCTGCAGCAGAATGACAGTAGCAGAGATGACCACACTACAGCAAGGAATATCTGTGTGAAAGCTGAAGTCCAGACTTACATGGAGAGACTTTTAATTGCTTTTGTTCATTTTTCTGTATATTTTCTGATAGGAGATTCTGAACCAAGTGCTATGTAGAAACACAGAAGTGAAGTCATAAGGAGTGGCTCCTTGTGAGCTTTGGCAGCCATATCAAGAAAATCTTTTTTCATCATCATTCTGAGCTCCATTTTAACAGAAGCTCCAGGGTTTTGGGTCAAAATATTTCCTTTTGAAAGCTATCCCACAATCTTATTTCTCTACCAGGCAGGGATTCTTCTAACTTGCAGCCTAAATGGATACTTGGCACAAGAACAAATATAACCTGGCTGATACCATGCTTTGTCTGAAATAACTCTCTTCTCCCCTCTTCACCCCTCTTCCTGCCCCTCAGTGCTTATAAGCAATTATTCAGGATTGCCTCTAAGTCTTCATCCTCATGGGGCAAAAAAAGACAAGATATTACAAGCTCCTACCAAGGACCATTCCTCCTTTCTGATAATTACTCTGCCAGCTTTCTCTACCTTGATCTGGTATTAGTCTGATGTTTTCTGGGACACACATGGTTCCCACCCCAGTGGTTGGTGGCCAAGACCCCTCCCTGCCCCAGTTGCTGGCTCTGAGACCCCACTCAATTTGGTAGCTGACACTATAGGCCTGGGGGACCCAAACCCCTGGTCTGACTCCAGTTGCTGGAACCGAATCCATCACGCCGGTCCCCCCCAGTAGCTGGCACTTAGTCCTTGCAGCATCCATGCACACAGGATAGTGAGACTATGCAGTTAGTTAAGGAAGGATTTAATAAGACGGTAGGACAGATTGCAGTGATCAGGCGCCAGGCTCAGTCAGACCAGGGTACTAACCAGTCTTGGCTTACATGTAAGCAGGTCCTTTTACACCCCTTTCTGTCTGTACCCCCCTGCCTTCTTCCTCCCCAAATCCTGTCCCATGCACATTCCCTCAGCAGCTGGCACAGTCTCACCAATGCCTCCAGCATCCTGCACCCTTCAGTTTGCGTTCTTATGCATTGCAAAGCCCTAGTTTGCCTGCAG
Organism: Cariama cristata; assembly: GCF_000690535.1. NCBI lineage: Eukaryota > Metazoa > Chordata > Aves > Cariamiformes > Cariamidae > Cariama > Cariama cristata. The sequence continues at coordinate 43,027 of NW_009627131.1, read as the reverse complement.
TTTCTTGATAGCCCATCAATTACTGTGATTGACCAGGTTTGTTTCTCATCTTTGTTGCCATTACACTTCTCTGTCACGTTTGTGTCTCTGCAAGTCTTGTTCATGGCTTCCCTCTTTTCATTAGTATCCCATCTGACAAGCTGTTTGACGGTGTAATCACTTCACAGGTTCTAAGTCCAGACCTCTTACATCCTTCCAAGGCCTTGTGCCTCCTTCTTTCTTAATCTCTAGTACAGATAGTTTAAAAACAGGAAGAAATTGAGGAATCATGAGAGACATTTCCCAGTTAGACTGCAAGATTAGCATGGAGGCAAGCATGGGAAACACCTGCTGATCCAGCCTGAAAAGACTTACATTTGGGATTAATGAAATGTCCTATTTCCACAAAAATTGTCAAAATAGTTCAACACTTATACACACACACACATACACTTTGTCACAATTTTGCGATTTTTCTTTTTAATCTTGATGCAGAACAGAAATCTACATTTTTACCCATGATTGTAGCCTGAGTTTTCCAAACAGCTTCAGTTACTTTATCATGGGGAGTAACTGGACTTCATTTTACATTACATCTTTAGGACTAGGAATGACATAAAAAAGGAAAAGTCAGAGACAGAGTAAGAAGATAAAGAATATCACTACAGACTACAAACCTAACCAAGAGTTTGTCTGAATCATCTTCTTAGCAGCAGCTTGCAATGTTTTTGTTGTAGCCTGTATTCTTGACATGAAAGATTCTTTTGAGTGGAGAATTAATTTGAAATTAAACATTCATTGGAGCTTTTTCAAAACATGAATTTCCTGCAATACTTTCTAAGAAAAACACCCAGCAGGCTGAGCTTCATTAGAACTATTTCCAAAAGCGCTGTGCAACAAAGAGATTTGCAGAAACTTACTGTTTCTTTGGACCTCACTGTGTTGTGAAACACAATAGAGCACTAACAGGTATAATATAAATGACGCGTGCACAGCACAGAACCACAGTTGTGAACTTCTTCAACAGGCTGCATACACCTGTTCCGAAAACACCAAGCAGCGTTTTGTTTTGTTTTGTTTTGTTTTGCTTCCCTGGGATTACATGCATTAACTTTGTCATAGCCGAAGTTAAAATGGTAATGTTCATTGGTGACATGTGGTGGTGGCAGAACGATGCTGCTGTTTGGCACAACCGTCAGCCCGACTTAATACGAGCTTTATGACATCAGCGTAGATGTTTGCGAACGTGGGTGACCCAGTCGACCCGCACGTGGCCTTTCATCTCCCTCTGGTGGCTCGATTGCAAACCATCACTCGGTGCTGCCTCAGCTGGCAGAGCCAGCCTGCCTGTTCAGCCAACCCCACTTTCTGTATATTCACAAACACTCGGGGTTCAGCCCCAAGGGTAACTTTGTCTCAGGCGTCTTTGGAAAGTGTCAGCACTTGAGAGTTTTGACTGCTTGGAGCTGCATGTCTCCGGGTGAGGTCCCTTCCATAGCAACCAGCATTCTCACCCCTGTGTATTTCCAGAAGCCATCCATGGGACAAAAATCCCAGGAGCCTCTGGCTCACAAATTGTCCATTTGTGGAGCCTCAACCCAAGGATTATTCCTTGTCTTGGTAAAGATGCCTTATTTGCTTTGTCCAAGATGCAAGGGCTGTTAGTCCAACAGATCACAGAAGAAAATGCAACACCAAGGACCATTTCTCCTTAGCATGTTAATTGTGTTTTCCTTCCCATAGCAGACAGAGAAAAGTGCTTTTCGAGTATAATATTTTATGCTACTGACGGGAACAATCTGACAGTGTTTTTATTTTTGCAACAGAGAAACAGACATACATTCTGTGTTGATAGCTGGTGCAAAACAAATGCTGAGTGGTGAGGATCTCAACTTACCTCCACCTTTGCTGTACACTGATATCTCTGTAAGAATATTGTGTTGTAGAAATGCAGTTTCAAAAGTATCTGTTCTGTTGTTGAAGTCTCATAGCACTTTGAGTCTGCTTATTACTTTGCAAAGGGGTTGATGTGGAACAGGCAAACATGGAAACTCCTGTTCAAGTCTGAGTCTGAATGTGATACCAGGGGTTGTCCTGGTTTTGGCTGGGATAGAGTTAATTTTCTTCCTAGTAGCTGGTACAGTGTGTTTTGGATTTAGTATGAGAATAATGTTCACAACACACTGATGTTTTAGTTGTTGCTAAGTAGCGCGTACCCTAAATCAAGGATTTTTCAGTTTCCCGTGCTCTGCCAATGAGGAGGTGCGGAAGAAGTTGGGAGGGAGTACAACCAGGAGAGCTGACCCGAACTAGCCAAAGGGACGTTCCATACCATACAATGTCATGCCCAGTATATTGACTGGGGGGAGTTGGCCAAGATCACTGCTTCGGCTTCAGTTAGTGGGTGGTGAGCAATTGTGCATCACCTGTGTTTCTTGGGTTTTATTTCTCTCTCTTTTTGTTACCTCCCATCTCATTACTACCATTATTATCACCATAATCAACATCATCATATTTTATTTTATTTCATTTCAATTATTAAACTGTTCTTACCTCAATCCATGGGTTTCACGTTTTTTCCAATTCTCCTCCCCATCCCCCCGGCAGGGCGAGGAGTGAGTGAGCGGCTGCGTGGTGTTTAGTTGCTGGCTGGGGTTAAACCATGACATGGGTAGAGCACGATCTTCCAAAGGTGGGCTTCAGGATGCAGCATATATTGTAATGGCACTAAAAAATGAAAATACTTTTGTCATTAATTTTGCTAGAGACAGAAATCCATGCACCTCACCAAACAATGAACAGAAGAGACTGCAAAAAGACCATCCTTCTCAAAATGTGACAATGGTAGCTGTTTTCTTCTCCATGTGCAACTCCAGCTAGAGTTGATCCCCTTGTTTATTTCCGTATGGGAAGGCGAAAAGAGCGATTTCACACCTTTAACCAATACCAATACCCAGGAGCTGCTCATATATTATATGTTGTTAGTGCTGAATTGAACTTGGACAAGGTGGATGACTTGTTAAAAAAAAAAAAAGCAAAAAACCTTTGGAGGTTGCCAAGTTTACTACTTTGATTTCTTATTGAGCAGCTTCAGCAAGAGAATAAACAGAAAGGAGAAGACTCTTCTAAGAAAAAAGAGGCATTTTCTACCAGTTTCAGCAACAGCAGACAAATTTCCTGTGACTAGGCAACAGAGAAAGGAGGAAAGAAACACACTTAACCCGGGTTATTAGGAAACTGAGGGAGCAACTGGAAAGGGCAACCTGTCATGCTTGTTCCTACATTGGCTATAAAAGTTACAGAAAACAAAACCTGGACTTTTTCACCTGAATATGGTACTTAAGTGTTTACATTTGGAGAAAATCTGCCCTATTTACTTGTGTTTAGACCAGTTTTTACAAGGTAATTTTTAAAAGCTTGTTAGTGGTGTGGGGTTTTTCCTAAAACCTTCTTGGCAATTAAGCTCCATGTGGCTTTCCATCAGGATATGGATTCACTGCCTGCCAATATGCATGTCTAACTACAGAGTGGTTTCCCTCTGACTGCCTTCAAGCACAGATATGCACCCATGCGGTTAGCCTTTATGTTGTTGTAACATCACTCTTTTTCATGCATAAAAATTCTGAATTTAAATAAAAGTGCAAGTACCTGAGAAACAAATAATAACTGATTTTCATTTACATTAAAATCCCTCGATGCAGGAAAGATGTAGAAACATTCTTGTGTAAATGAGAATCAGGCACGTACTTTGAATGTGAAACAACATTGGTTTATATTGGGGCTGAGACTGCTTTATGCAACAGGAGTCAAATTCACAACTAGGCAAGATTCTTGCATGCATCAGCAAAGACTTGCATCTGGCCCCCAAGGACTTTTGTGGGACTGAGTTAGAGCCATGCGCTCACATGAGTCTATGCAGAGCTCTGAATCTTGTATGAATCTTGAGAAAACTATATTATATTCTTGAAAAAAATTTATTATACACTAGCCAAAGATCTGTGTCATCTGTGATTGTCATGCATATCAGGTCCTGTTTCCGTATCAGTTCCCTATGTTTACAGAGCACGTGACTCTGTCATTCTGGTTTTATGCCTCCTTAGAGGCTCAACTGAAGAAAGTTTAGTCTCAGCTAATTCCATTGCTTGACTTACACAGGCAAAATCATAAGAGAAACAGAACAATGCTTTTTTTTTTGCAGACTGAGCGACCTCTTTTTGAGTACAGGCCTAGAGGTATGAACTTCAAGTGCTGCTTACGATCCTTGTGTTTGTTCTCTGTTGGAAGATGAGTACAATAATAATAGTAAGAGAACCATAGCTTCTTTATCAGCCTGCTACACAAATTAGATATTTAAGATCTGAAAAGCACTTTTAGCCATAAAAAAGTATAAAGTATTCTGATTTGTATGTGTTCCGCTTATCCTCTAAGTAAGAGAAATGTGTCCTTCTCAAATGGGACAAGAATGTATGTTTAAGGACAAAAAACAGTAATGTAGGCTGCTCAGCCTACCAGGGTGCAAAAGTGGCACATGATCAAAACATGGCTGCATTTGTACTATACCATGAAATTATACATAAATTTCTATACCTTTTTTTTTTTTTTAATAGATTAACTAACTAAAGGGCTAGGCACTAGCAAAACATAAGTGTCTGCTTAATGGAAGTCCACATGAACAGGAAATCAGTTGAAATGTTGTGCTTCTCTAGCAGGTCCCAGTCTAGCATGGTATCTGATGGTGTACTTAAGGCCAAACACATTCCCATTGAAGTCAAAAAGGTACAGAGTTAAATGCATTAACTTCTTTGCTAAGCCTGAAAGGGACAAAGCGGGCAGCTGCCACAGAGAACTTCCCTGCATGTGTAACTCTCCCTCGGTCCTTCCGATATCCTGGGTGGGCTAACCCAGCCCAGCTGGAAACTGAGGTGGAGTGCTGCCTTTCTGCTCTCCTCCCAGTGATCCCATGGCGGTCACACAAATTTCAGCGGGGGGACAATGAGGAACAACAGTGAACCAAGGGTTCAAAGCCAGATGCTCCTGCAACAAGGTAGCTCATGTTACTGATGAAAAGAGGGAAAGACAGGACATGGGATGCACAGGTGAATACTGCTGCGCTTTTTTTTTCCTCCAAATGAGAAAGCTGTGTGAAGAAGTGTCAACTTTTAGAGAAAGGTGAGATGAGTAAGTAGGGAAGCATGTATTTCCACACTCCTTAAGAACTTCTCTTTTACAGTAGCTAGCGAAAGGAAAACTATGCAAGGCTATAAAAGTCTCTTGGCAACATGCCTGCAAACGAGTGTGTTTTTTTCTGAATACAGGTCAGTTTGTATCACACACTGGACTTAGAGCTCTACCACACTGTAGATCTACCCCACAGTGATGCTGCACCAACCAGTGATCTCCATCAGCTTAAGAGTACCCATGCTGCATGTTCTGAACTAGCAGAACTAGTTTGCTTCCTCCATGTACTGAGTCCAGTTGGGATGGAGTTAATTTTCTTCATAGCAGTCCAAGTGGTGCTGTGTTTTAGATTTGTGATAAAAATAGAGTTAATTAAAAAAACACCAATGTTTTCACTATTGCTGGATAGTGCTTGCTCATCGTGTCTCTTTCTCACTCTGCCCTCCCCCAGGGACTAGCCTAGGGATGGGCAAGAGGCTGGGAGGGGAGAGCTGGGACAGCTGACCTGAATTGACCAAAGACATACTCTATACCACATAGCATCATGCTCAGCAATAAAACTTGGGGAGGGGAGTTTTTTCCTAAGTAGCCATTACTTGGAGACAGGCTGGACATCAGCCTGCTGGTGGGAGGTGGTGAGCAATTGCCTTTGCATCTCTTGCTTTTTTTCTTTTTTTTTTTTTTTCCTTTACTTAACAAACTGTCTTTACCTTGACTCCTAATTACTTTTTTTTTTTTTCCACTTTTTCGCTCCCAATCATCTCCTCCATCCCACTGGGAGGCTGGAGTGAGTGCACAACTGGGAGAGAGCTTTGCTGCTTGCTGGGATCAACCCCCCACACCACAAAAGCAGGACAAGGGTAAGCATTGGTTCAGTGAATCTCAGCAGCCTTTTTGTTGGTCAAGATGGGTGCTTGGAGAGAAATTGCATTATATTCAGACTCTTTTTAATTTGTTCTTGCATGAAAGGGCATGTTACAGCCGTGCCTACTCTTCCAGCTAATGGGACTCATCTTCAGTCAGGTCATAAAGGGCTATTTCATCTTCCCCTGTTGTAAGCAGCCTTCCACCAGCTCCCTTCCTGCTTAGAGTTTTCTTGTTTCTTTCAAAGAAACTTTCAAAAAGCTGTCCCCGTGCTGATACACTTGTCATCACAGCAGACACTTTAGCTGTTCAAGAAGACCAGCCTGCAAGTGTCACCCAGGCTCAAAACGACTTCTCCTTGGCAGGTAAATCCAGCCACAAGGCAGGTTTGAAGATAAAAAGCAAGCATGCTTAGTGGAACCACCCATCTGCTTTCTTCTGTTCCAGCACTCCACTGAAATGTACAGAGGTTTTAAAGGGAAAATCAGGCTTTCACAGCATCCTTACTGAGCCAAGTTGACATTCAGAAATAAATTAACTACAGATGCCACAGAACTACTCTGCAGAAGTCATGTCCTGGCTGATTTGGAAAACCTAATTGGCAAGGTACTAAGTATAATTATATTTACTGATGCTGGAAATCTCTTCTTTTCCCATGGAAACAGTAGCAAGGAAGCTATACATAATGAAATGCAGCATTTAGATAAAATTTTCTAACATTAATCACATATCATCATGCTGTGTTCAAGTATACTGCAGCTTATCTCCTGAGCAGTGGTTTGGTTTGCCCTTTAATATCATGAACAAGTAAGGTTCTTCCCCAACAAGAAACAATTTACCAGAAAATCAATTGCTTTGAAAGCATTCTTTCTGACCAAGATTTGTTGTGCCTACGTTCTCCCATCCCATTTTGGCTGCTTTGATTTTCTCACCTGACACAACAGATTGGTGTTCAGCCAGCAGATTTATTGGTAGAAGTGAACTGACATGATTTTTTTTTAAGAGCCAAGACTGAGAGTACTTACTGCAATACTGTGCATCACAGGGAGTGAGAATGCCACCAGTTTCTGCAAATTTATCCATGTCCTCGAGGTGATGAGTTATGGGGGAGATGTCTAACTGCAGAAATGTTTCATGTGCCTCCAGCAAGCACTCCAGAGGTCCATCCACTTGCTGGTGATTTGGGAAACAAGAAGGCTCTGGTACATTATTGGTTCTATTTCTACAAGACACTGCTTTTTGCTAACTAGCATGCAAACACACTGCTCTAGGGGAAAAGCAGCAAGACATTATCAAGCCAATGCTTGTGTCCCACCATACTTTAGCTGGCGAGCTGCACCAAAAGCCTTTCTTTAGGAGATACAGATGGAACTTACCATCACAGCAGTACACAATGGCAGGAAGCAGTGCAGTGTATATATCCCCACCACTGAGACACATAAAGTCCTGCAAACACAACAGAAGGGACACTTTAATACTACAGTAACACAAGAGAGTTTTAGGAATCTAAACATGATCTCAGTGCAATGCAAAGCAAGAAGAAGAGATGTGTAGATGTGGCACTTAGGGACATGGTTTAGTGGTGGACTTGGCAGTGTTAGGTTTATGGTTGGATTCAATGACCTTAAAGGTCTTTTCTAATCTAAATGATTCTATGATTCTAAGAGAAAACATTCAGTAGCAAATGAGAGCAAGCCTTTGACCAAGCTGCTTACCTAGGCTTCCCCAAAATGGAAGAAAAACTCCTGAAGAAAGCAGAAGGGCTCTTGCCTCCTTCCACTAGGACACTTGGCTTAGTCCTGGATAAAGTTGAAGCCACAAGAGCTATCACTCCAGTTGCCCAAGCAACAGATGGTCCACAACAGCTTAAGAATATCTGAAAGGTGAAGGCTATGTGACATTTCTCCTCTCTACCACAGATCTCATGGACTCACAGAGGTATAGCAGGAGAATGGCTGAAGAAAGGAAAGGAGAAGGAGTCACGATGTACATTGTATTTCCTGGCACTGCTCTTGTTGTCCAAACAAGAAAAAGAGAGCCCACAAGATGTTGTTCTTCAAATCACACCTTGAGATGCTTTTGAAAGTGGTATCATTTGAAAATTACTTTTTTACAAAGCACCCCACAAAACACAAAACATAGGACTCTTTCCTTCTGTCCCCAGAAACTGAAACAGCTACTTCAAGCCTGAATTTTTCTCATTATCCGAGTACAGGTCCTATGTATTCAACATACAACAGTTTTTAAATTGACATTTCATTTGCTTGGTTGAAATACATGCAAGGAATGAAACATTCATTTCCCTGTGTAATTGAGGCTTAGTCTTTCTCCTGTGATGAAATTTGTGACCTGGGCTTGAAAGGCACTAGTGCAAGGCTTTCAGTTTTCAGGGAAGCTACCTGGATGCAAAAGCAGAGTGTTGGTTCTTGAGTGCATTTCAAGAAACACCAAGTTGGCCTCTTTCTAAAAAGGGCAGCAATTTGTCTTTTAGGACAACCACAGAAAAGCCATAAAAACAACACTTGGTCATAAATGCTTGACTTTCAGGAGACCGGCAGGGTCAAGACTGTCTGAACATGGGAAGACCTTTTTCCTCTCCAAATTTTTAAGTCTAAAAAAATTTCTAGTGAGATTTAGGTGGGATACTCATATCAGGGAAGCCCTTTGAAACAGGGTTGATAAACCTTTTCAGAGTGCATATGCTAGATGATCATTGTAGTAAACAGTACTAATGGAGAAAATGGCCAGATCATTAAAGCAGAACATTGGTCACAAATCATACCATTTTCAGAGAGATGAAAGAGTTAATTTTTTTCTAACTCTTGGTGGAGAGAGAGAAATAAGAACCTTATCTGGATGAGATGGAATTGACCCAGTTTGGGCTTACAGAAATTTCTTTCTTTTAAAAAAGTACAAAAAGAGTATAGCCGATCTGACTTCCCAAGCTCTCAGTCTCTTATATTAAATAGCTTTAGGAATTGGAAGTCTATAGATTTTTGCTATATTCTGAATTGCCCTGATGTCAGAAAATGCCGTCGTGAGTTGATATAAGGTGTGCCAAATAGTCCTAAATTATTACTTGCACAGACTGCCATTAGAAAGAAAGGAAGTTTCTCTGTTGTTATTAGTGGCTGTAAAAGCCTAAGTCCCAAAGCCTGAAAGGATTGTGCATGGACATAATTTCTCTGCCTAGTTTCCTCCTCCCTCTCCCCACAGCCATTGGACTAAAACTCTGTACCATGTTCTCTGGCCGTCCCACCACCAACCACAACCAGTAACTCAGTATTAACTGTTAAAACTTCAGTACCCATCCCATCCACCACCTGGCTTCCTTTTACTGTCTCTGTGGACTTCTTCCCACCGCACATTCACATCCAACAGGGCAAGTTATTTTGAAACCTACTAATTAGGACTGCAACACCTGATGCTTCTCACATCTTTAACCTGACTTCCTGAGGACATTCAGCCTTGTTTCATCTGCACTCACTGACCTCTAGCACCTTTGGGGCTTGTTGACCAATTGTGCTGTGGTGAAAAGTTTTCAAAGATTCCTTTCCTACCCTTTTAACAAAGATAGTACTGTGATTATAAGAAGGATATTCTATTAGTGCCCATGGTCATGGAGAAAACATATTGTGTAAGCTTAGCCCTTGGACAACAGAAGATAGAATCACAGAATCATAAAATCATTTAGGTTCAAAAAGGCCTTTAAGATCATCAAGTCCAACCATTAACCTAACACTACCAAGTCCACCATTAAACCATGTCCCTAAGCACCATATCTACGCATCTTCTAAATACCTCCAGGGATGGTGACTCCACCACTTCCCTGGATGACCCTCTCTGTGACGAAATGCCTCCTCATTCTAGCCTGAACTTCTCCTGGTGCAGTTTCAGACTATGCTCTCTTGTCCTGTCACTGGTTGTCTGGGAGAAGAGGCCAATCCTCACTTCACTACAACCTCCTTTCAGCTAGTTGTAGAGAGCGATCAGATCTCCCCTCAGCCTCCTCCAGGCTAAACAACCCCAGTTCCCTCAGCTGCTCCCCATAAGACTTACCCTCCAGACCCTTCACCGGCTTCATTGCGCTCCTCTGGACTCGCTCCAGCAGCTCAACGTCTTTCTTGTAGGGCGGCGCCCAAAACTGAACACAGTATTCGAGGTGTGGCCTGACCAGTGCCGAGTACAGGAGCACCATCACTTCCCTGGTCCTGCTGGCCACACTATTTCAGATACAAGCCAGGAAGCCATTGGCCTTCTTGGCTGCCTTGGCACACTGCTGGTTCATATTCAGCCAGCTGTCAACCAACATCCCCAGGGCCTTTTCCACCACGCAGCTTTCCAGCCACTCTTCCCCGAGCCTTTAGCGTTTCATGAGGTTGTTGTGACCCAAATGCAGGACCCAGCACTTAGCCCTAATATATATATATTAGATACAACAAACAGAAACAGAGCTAGCTTTACAGAATGAGGAGCTTCATGGGGAGCTCATAAGTCTACAAAAATGATCAGAGGGATGGAGCACCTCTCCTATGAAGACAGGCTGAGACAATGAAGACAGGCTGAGAGAGTTGGGTTGTTCAGCCTGGAGAAAAGAAGGCTCCGGAGATACCTTATTGCAGCCTTTCAGTACTTAAAGGGGGCTTATAAGAAAGGTGAAGACAGACTTTTTAGTAGGACGTGTTGTGACAGGACAAAGGGTAATGGCTTTAAATTAAAAAAGAGTAGATTCAGACTAGATAGAAGGAAGAAATTTTTTAGAATGAGGGTGGTGAAACGCTGGAACAGGTTGCCCAGAGAGGTGGTAGATGCCCGATCCCTGGAAACATTCGAGGTCAGGTTGGACGGGGCTCTGAGCAACCTCATCTGGTTGAAGATGTCCTGGTTCATTGCAGGGGGGTTAGACTGTACAACCTTTAGTGTTCCCTTCCAACCCAAACTGTTCTATGATTCTGTTGCTTCTGTTGGACATGAAAAAAGTACAAACTTGTATTTTTCACTTATACTAACACAGCAACTAGGAATGCTTAGGGACATAAGCTTCAAGATTTCTTCCATCATTTCCTTTCAAGCAAATTGCAGAGCTGAGTCTCTGAAGTGTTGAAACATTTTCTCACAAATGTGGAGAATTAGAACATATGAGGGAAAAAGAAAACCTGCAAAATCCTCTGTTCTTCTGCCAGATGTAGAGAGCAGGCACAGGTTAGGGGAAGTGTTATTCGCCCTTTGGCGAGTTAGCCAGCATCACAGTCCCTCTAGCAGAAGGGAGAAATTAACAGTTATGCCTGAGTGGTCCCCTGTGGAAACAGAGCAGGTGAATGGAAGTATGCACGACAAAGCGTTGAGCTGCTCAGACACAGGACACAGAAAGACATCTGGGGAGGGACAGAGAACAGCAATTCTTCACCCCTTAGTACTTCACCAAGTGGTTATCACGCAAGTGTACATTTGGTGTGGCATCTGACATGCTATATATATTGTAAAAAGCTTGACTGTGAGCCAGCTACCTAATACTCTGCTGACATCTGGTGCTGAGCAGAAAATGAGTTTTTCAGTGCAATTAAGTTCTCACATTTGAAGCAGTATCTTATGGGACAAAAGCTGCATTTCTTCAGTCTGTCTCCCAAAGCAGCTTTCCACACAGCCTGGCTTGCATGCACATGTATATAAACTGTCTTGGTTCAGACAGATCCTCTTTAGGAATATTTGAAGTGAACAACGAGCTGGCAACAGAATGTCACATATTAATCAGTGGGAACATATGATTTTTGTCAAGATTTGAGTTCCTCATAGACCATAAAGCTGATTTTGTAGTTGAAGATCACCCAAACTGGGATACATTTTTTCCTTTGGGATAGATTTTTTCCTTTCCCACTTTGTCCCTTGAAAACAATTCATTATTAGTTGTATTGAATAACATTACTGGACAGACAACGATCCATCTAGTTGGTATCTTCTTTCCAGCATCCAGTAGCAGATGCTTTGGATAAAATGAATAACTGCCTAGACTGATATTCCCCTCAGTATCCACTCACAAGTTCCAGCTATCAGTGGTTTCTGAGCCAAGACTAACCCTAACTCTAAAACCTATTCCTCTTTGCTTTGTAGGTCTAACAGCTCCACTTATTCAGCCTATTCATTTTTTAACTCTTTTACATATGTGGCCAACATGATGACCACAACAAGGAGTTCCATAGTTTGTATCTACATATTTATCTTTCAGATAAGTAAGAGAGACTCCAAGAGAGATGCTGTCTGTTTTCATAGCCATAACATCCTCATCTCCAATAGCTAGGGCTGGGTAAGGGTTTGTAGGTAATACTTTTGCACAAAAGTCATGAACTATTTTAGCCTTGCTAGTGAGTTAGCCAGAACTTACACTCCTTTTTCAACTTTGATTCTCCACTTATTTCTGTAGGTCTAAACATAGCAGTTGCCAGGAACAGAACTCAAGATGATTTGTAAATCAATGTTAATTTTTAACATTCCATTTTTGTAAGACAATCTCAGAACAAAATTATTTCAAAAGAGCTCTTGATTTGTATTGCTCCTATAAACTTCCAGAAGGCATGAAATGGATTAAATATATCAGTTAACAAAAAAAAAATATTGCTGGAAATATTTCCATGCTCCCAGAAAACTGTTCTTTTTTTCCTTTTTTTTAAAAAAAAAAAAAGTGAGTTATCTGCCTTCAGATTGTTGAAGCTCATGTGTTACACAACCACTCAGGATGAAATCATACAGTTCAGTGCCAAATGGCCTGAAAAAAAAAAACAGCACAGTTTCCATGTAGGAAACTTGTGACACATAGTAGAAACATGTTAAGTAGACTGGATGGATATAATCTATCCAGATTTTAAAGTGCTTGTGAGGGCCTTCCATGGAAAATCTCTGAGGAAAACACATAGGCATAGAATGGAAAGGGGAAGTGCTGAAACAAAACTCATCAGCAGAAGCCATGAGAATAAGCAGCCAGCCCTCAACATGGTAAAGCATATGGTATATTCAGACATGGTTTGCATCATGGAGAAGTTAGTTAGGACATAATAGTCAAGGCTGAACTAAGTCTGAATCATTCCTTTGAAGTGCAAATTAACCGTTATGTGTGAGGGAAAAAATATTCTCCTCTAAATTTTGTTGCTATTGCTTTATCTACAAAATGAGCTTCAAGCTGGTTTACAAATAAACCCAGGATTCAATTTATGAAACCTAATCTTAAAAATGGGTCCTTTCACGTTATGCCAAGTTTTTGTACCCACTTAGCTCATAATGGAATAACTCAGACTCTTCCCATATACTTAAACTCATTGAAGTCTTGTTCATAGGCTACTGCTGAAGAATTCCCCTCATTTCTGTATGTTCCTAACTGAAAGATGTCTTTATTGCAGAAACAGATGCAAAATGTCCTGGGAACTTTATCACTAACCATGCTCTCAAAATGCTTAGCATCTCTTATTCATAAGGCAAAAAGAAGGCCATAGGCAAGGAGTGAAATCAGCCTGCAGCCTGTGCCTCTTTCTGCAGTGCCCCTGTGCCTGTCTGCAGTGGGGGTCTTGTCTTTCCTGAGCAGAGCTGAGTTTTCCCCTAGGAGTAAAGAAATCCATAGCAGCTCAGACAGGAGATACGCAGCACAGCCCCAAGCTGTACCCACAGGGCCAGAGAGCCACCACTGAGAGCACACAGTTCTTTGAACACTTTCCTAAAAGAAACAGACACCCCTGCCCACAAAGAAGTATTATTGCCAAAGTGGTCATTCCTCCCAAACACTTCAAGACATACACCAGGGGCTGCATCTGCTCACAAAGAAGGACAAAATGGGTTACACAGGTGAAGGGTAGCATTAAGAAAAAGGGATAAACAGGGAACAGGGTTCACTAAGATTAGAGGGCAGCATTCAGCTCTGGCTGCTGCCCAGATGCACAGCATCTGCTCTGTATGCATATGTATAGCAGGAAATTGCCATTCCCTGGAAGTGTTAAGAGTACGCAAATTTGGTGCCAGATATCACAGGAAGAATGATCCAAAATGTGCCCACTCCAAACAGATAAGTTTCATTGAATGTAAAAACAAAAGGTGTGAAGACAGGAGAACAGGTTCTTGATTACAGCTGTTTGGCACTAATATAAAATACAAGCCATCTTTGAAAAGCGTATATAAAAAAAAGCTAGTATAATAGTAGTTCTTTTAAAATTAGAGGAAGAGGTAGAAGAATTTATTCATATCCATTCTGTTAAAAAGAAGCCTAAAGTAAAGGAAGAAGGCAACTTTTTAATAATAGAAGGGTCTATTTCTGCTAAGACACTCATCTTTACAATTGCAAATGAGTTGTTTGTGTGGAAATAGTAGTTTGGAAGAACAATTTAGTTTTGTAATAACCCCTCTGATTGTGATGAGTCAGTGAAAGCTCCCATTTTCACATCTTCCTTCTGCCACTGAAAAAACAACTTTGTTTTCATATTGCTAGAATGCTCCAGCAAACTCCGGAATTTGCTAGCTTTGTTGGTGGGTATAAATAGAGCATTTTTGTGCCACAAGGAATCTGCAGCTGCTTGCTGAATACAGACGGAAAGCAAATGTTTTGCACTTGTTACAGATCTGCATGCTCATATCTTGTCCAAGCTGCTCCGCTCTAGATGAATTTCCCTGGAACCAACTCTTCACTAAGTTCATTATGTTTACACAATAAGGAGGATGCCTGCTTGGGGTCTCTTCTGAAATTGCTCCAGGTTAATTATTACTGTGGGTTGAGGCTGAGTGAGAATGACAGGCACCCTACATCTTGTGCACAGCAGCTCAGTTTGTGAACAGTCCTCCAGAAACATAGCTTTGGCTTACCTGTGGCATGGTGGAAGGGTATGTTCTGTTTCCTTGGAACCGTATTTAAATTTGTGCAAATGATCTCTTTATTAACGCATTACATGAATTTCTGAAAAAAATGATGACTCCATTTTACTCCCCCAGCTTTGGCTGATAAAGATCCAATTTTCCTTCGCATTGTGATTCTGTTCCTCAACACTTCCCCTCTCCTTGAGTGGCAGAAGAGGACTTAAAGACCCTAAATGTCTTGTTTCAGGCATGAGTCATTGTTTCATTGCTGCATGAATACACCTATTTTTGGACTTAAAATAGCGAAGAGGGCATGTGGCTTGACTCACTATGCATTCAATTGTCTGAAACTGGAGATTAACGAGACTAAAGCCTCATACTGCCATTTCACCAAGGCATAAAGGGAATTATGTTTAGATGTCTATAGTAGATATTAAGAAGGATTTTATCAGCAGCACGTTTGCTAATCAACAGCTTATAGGAGACATGACCCAGTTTTACATGTTGCCTAAAGATTCTGCTGTAAAACAAAGATACACGTACATGTCCTTTACAGCATAAGTTAACTCAGATGATTCTGCACTGTCAATAAAATGCAAGCAAGATACATTACCCAAAAGCCTATCAGAGCAGCAATAAGCTGCTCCTGTAATTTTTTTGATGTGCTAACATAAAATAGAACAATATTCATAGAATCACAGAA
The DNA here is from genome assembly GCF_000690535.1 of Cariama cristata. Lineage (NCBI taxonomy): Eukaryota > Metazoa > Chordata > Aves > Cariamiformes > Cariamidae > Cariama > Cariama cristata. The sequence continues at coordinate 27,477 of NW_009627131.1, read as the reverse complement.
TGGTTGAGCTTGAAAGGGACCTCTGGAGGTCATCTAGTCCAACCCCCCTGCTCAGGTAGGACCTAGAGTAGGTGGTCCAGGACCATATCCAGTTGGCTTTTGAATATCTCCAAGGAAGGAGACTCCACAACCTCTCCATTAGCCTTCTTTGCTGCAAGGGCACATTCCTAGCTCATAGTTAACTTGGTGTCCACGAGAACCCCCAAGGTCCTTTTCTGTCAAGCTGCTTTCCAGCTGTGTGGCCCCCGGTGTGTGCTGGTGCCTGGCATTGTTCTGTCCCAGATGCAGGACTTTGTACTTCTCCTTGTCGAACTTCATGAGATTCCTGTCAGCCCGTTTCTCCAGCCTGTCAGGGACCCTCTGGATGGCAGCACAACCCTCTGGTTTATTAGCCACTTCTCCCAGTTTTGTACAATCAGCTTGCTGAGGGCACACTCTGCCCCAACATCCAGGTCATAAGAAAATGGACAGGATTGAGCCCAGTGTTGATCCCTGGGGTGCACTGCTGCTTACTGACCTCCAACTAGACTTTGTGTGACTGACCACTACCATCTGGGCCTGGCCATTCAGCTAGTTTTCAAACCACCTCAAACTAGAGGAGTTTTTCTCATCCAGCCCATAATTCATCAGCTTCTCTATGAAGATGTTATGGGAGACAGTGTCAAAAACCTTACTGAAGTCAAGGTAAAAATTATCCACTGTTCTCCCCTTGTCTACCAAGTCATCTCATTGTGGAAGGTTATTGAGTTCGTCAAGCATGACTTCCCCTTGGTGAATCCATGCTGACCACTCCCAATCACCTTTATATTCAAACTTGTAATTTGGCCTCTAGAATATTATTAAGACTCTGCTGTTCTTTGTTTGTCAATAGTGATACAGTAAGTATGAAGGGAAAGTATCATGCTTTGTATTTTACTGTTGCCAATTTTGTGCTGGGTTGTAATTGCTAAAATGTTTTAATTTTATAACAGAAAACTGGTCTAGGAAGGGCTCAGATCAAAGTATAAGGAGACAGTAGCACTGCCCACTTCATCTTATCCCGTAAGACATGGTCTTCAGCAGCTACTATCACATTATGTGAACTGGGATTTTTGCATGCGCTTTTGAATCTATAAAGATCTTCTTGATCTGGCAGGACTTTTCATATACTCATGCTGAACTTTTCTTGGGGTATGATATTTTTCAGCCATTTTCCTCATGTTTATTTCAAACAAGCCTGGAAAATGAGCAGCAGAACTCCAATGGCTCCAGCAGAGATGGCAATTTTCCAACTTTTTGCCTCTAAGGAGGGTGAGGCTGAGTGGATCATGAACCCCACGAGCTCCCACAACAGGAAATCTCTTCCCAGCAGAGAAGGACTGTGGGGTGTAAAAGGGTACCAGCAACAGTGAAGACTGATGCTCCCCTGCAGCATGTAAGTCTCAACCTCCTTTAGAAAAACCACAGGCAATACTGTGAGGGAAGCAGGATAGATTTTTACGAGAGGAGCTCTGGCAGAGTGACTTATAGGTAACCATTAACATACATGTGTTATTTTGCTGCCAAGAACTAACATGGATTGTAAGCTACCTTGGGTACAGACCAATTCTTTGTGACCTTTTAGCTGAATTTTTAAGCTATGTTTCAATGTCTTTCTCTTTTCACCAAAATTGACATATGACTTAAAAAAGTGCAATGTACAAGCAAGAAGCACCTTACCTGTGTCTCAGCTTCTGCTGAGAAAAATTTCAACTGTTTTGCTCAAAAGTATTTACATGCATCTGGACTACTAAAAAGAATTATCTTGTATCATAACCTTGCAACAGCCTGAGCCTTGTTTGCTTTCCTTTTATTCACACAGCATGAATTCCAACATTTGGGTTTTTTCTTTCCTTGGATATCTGTATGAGGCCAAGATTAAATCCATGCACAACCTTACACCAGAGTGGTCTTTTTACTCAGCATAGATTCAGCACTTTTCTCTGGGAGGTTGTAAAACTGAGGAAGACTGGGCACAAGCCAGCATGCTGCAGACCCAACATTTTGTTTCTGTCTCAGCCACCATTAGAAGTTTGACCTTGAGATTACAGCTTCACTATGCCTAGGCTTCTTGGCACCAGAATGGCTTGTCACAGTGGGGCTGAAGCTCAGAAGGGAACTCCATGCACCATTATAAATTTCTACACATTACTTTGCTGAAGATTCCAGAGTCACCTTGTCTCATAGAAGTAATCACAGAACTATAAAACTAAAATCCCTATTATTGCATAGAGATGAGGTGCAAGAGTAGCAGGCACACTGTTCTCAATACTTTTCTGAACAATAATAGACAAGGTTGTAGCCTCAAGCTTCTAGAGGAAGTTCCCCCAAAAGCACACACACATTTCATTGGGACTTTGCTTTGTATTAGAAAGGGTGAGAAAAGGTCCCCCATGTAACAAAGCCTGAATGTTCCCATTTTGTCTGCAGTAATTGTTTTTTCTAATTTGCATTTCTCTTAGACTAGCTAAGTGTTTATAGTTGGCCCAGTTCCTTTCCACTTCTCTCTCACACTCACACATAATCATTAATGCAAAGATGGATGCATATTAACAATCACAAGATAAACACAAAGCAAGGATATAGCAATGCAGATCTCCAAGCTGTAATATCTGAAGGGGAATAGTATCTGGCATCTGCTTTCCTCCTGCACCTAAGAGACAACTTAAAGCTCAGCATTACCTACAAGCCTTTTCTGCCTCACTACAGAGATCCCTTCCAGTACCTCCCTCTGGATTCTGCAAAAAGCCAGCCCTAGTTATCTCAGCTGCAAGAGGTCAGAGCAAGAGAGGCAGAGTACACTCTGGGTGAGAGGAGAAGAGTATACATTTTGGACCTGAAGACAGGGCAGGACTCCTGCCTGAGCATATCCTGGTAGTTTGTGAACCTGCAATGCTGTTAAGCCTTACAGCTTAATACCAAGCTTTCAGAGCAAAAGTAGGTAAGTTCAGGACATTATAATTAGGCAGCGGTAAGTAAGGCTGAGACATCAGGCTAATTTCGTGCATGTTGCATTTTTAATAAGGTCATGATATTAGACTCAGGCATGATATTAAGTTTTATTGGGTGACTTTTGTTCAGCTAGTTGGTATTCTGCTTTGTCAGTTTTATTTCTGCTTGTGCACAACAGATTATTATAACTACAAGCGACATGGTTCAAGGCAGGTTTAGCTCGAAGTGGAGCTCTTCTGACAGCTGTATGACCAGACCAGCTACAGAGCTGTGTGGGCACAGGAGGTCTGGAAGAAAGTGGTGCCATCTGTACAGCCAACACTTGTTGGTCATCCCAGATATTTAGCCCAAGTAAACCCAGGCATATTCCCCTACCCTTAAATCGCTCCCCCTTTTTTTAAGGCTCTTGCAGTGCTCAGCAACATAAAGTTATCATTAGGAAGCTTTGCACGGCCATGAGGCTGTGCTGTGGTCTTGCTATGCACTGGACTCCTGTGTAGTAATAGTTCCTGGAAAAGATTACGCCAGGGAGCTAGCTAGGTCTTAACTCCTGCTTTCCAACTTTGCCCCAAGCTTGGCACCTTGAAAGTATAATGTGGCCTGGGCTAGGAACAGAGGTTGGCTGGCTGGACAAAGCTACCCAATGATCACTGCACCCCATTTACCCTGCCAAGAATCGGTGACAGAGGTACCACAGATGTGGATGAGGCAGTGCTGAGAGAAACTGGGCAGAGCAATTCTCTGGAGGGAAGAAAACCAGAGAAAAAACATTATGTACCAGCATCTTCATGTAATTGTAAATAGAGTTTGAGGTAATATGTTTTGTGCTTGTTGATGGAAGGTGAGGTGAGTACCAAAAGCACCTGGAAATGAACCCAGAACTTCTGGCCCTGAAACTACATATTTCAAACGAGTAATCAATGCCTACCCCACAGCATATCACTGATGTTTGAAATTTGCTTCAAAAAGTAACAGATGAGGCCTACTGAAGTAAGAAGGGAAGTCGAGATGTTCCCCTGCAGAAAAGAGGCACAGGGTTCTCTCCAACTATCTTAATTCCAGTCTCTCTATTTCTAAGAAAATCAAGTGTTATACTGGTCTAATTTCCTGTGAAGCAACAATCCCAAGGAGAAAATACGCTGGCTGCAGAAGAGGAAGCTGGTCCTATGCTTCGTGCAGGTCTATACAGGGTCTTTGTGCCAGAAGGCTACAACTCTAGCAGGCCGTGTAAGAGATGCTTGGTAATGCCTTCCCCTGGCTATTCGTAAGTGTAAAAACAGCAAAAGGAACCAAATCAAACACTGTCCACAGTAGATACGAATGAGCTGTAGTTTTCATACCTCTTGCTGCACGCTGGGAGGTGAAGGGGAGGCTGTGAGTTGCTGTTGATATGACAAAGTGGCTTGAGACAGGAATAAAAACACTTTCTGCTTCGGAGGGAGGGAAACATTCAGTAAAAACATTCACCACCTTGCTCAATTCCAGCTAGAGCATTTTCTTACGCACAACTGTGAGACTACTACCATATTACCCCATTCCCCATATCTACTAGGTAACTTGCCAGAGCTGGGAACAAAGTTTTCCCTTGCAGGTCAGCTTATTTTATGACAAAAGGCTCCCTTCTGGCGTGTAAGTCTGGCCTCCTACCAGAGGGCAGACAGTTTTAGCCGTATATCCCTTCCATGTTTCTTTACCTATGAGGCATGTTACAGCAGGAGTCTTTTAGAAAGCATCTGCTTGTTCTGTGATTTCTGTGTATTTTGTGCTTTCCTGCAGAAGGACTGTGCTCTAGAGTGGTCACAAACCTTGCAGAAGCCCATAACTATCGAAGACAGTTTAGAGGGACGGCAGGTCTTTTCTCCTTTGTCTTTACAAGTGACCACTAAGTCTCCCCAAGGACAGTGAAGTTTTCTGATCAAACCAGTGAGTGTACAGTGAAAAGACATGATAAGATATAGTCCTTAATGAACAGTGCAGAGACGAAAAAAGAAAAAAAAAAAAAAAAAAAAAAAAAAACGGGGAAAAACCAGTGATGCTAGCTAAGTGTGCTGGAGATAAGTTCCTCTCATTGCTGACCTGCTATAAATTAGTATAGTATTCTAAGTCTGCACTCCAGTTCTGCTCACTGGAGTACCACAGCACAGCTCTGTACCCCAGCAACACAGAGGAAAAAGACCATTTTCCCTAAGCCAGTTCCTACACAATAAGAAAGCTGGCAGTGTTTCCTAACCAGGGGCTGTTACTGCTGCAAGGACCCCTGCAGAAAGCCCGTATGATTTCTGAGTTCCACCCAATCCAAATGTCCCTGTCTCAATCCAAGACTCCAGCTTTGTCACAGAGAATCCCAAATGCTTCAAAATGGTAGAGAAACCTCATTTGACCTTGTGACAAGTTTCCTCACTAGATGTCCTTACAAAATTAAATTGCCAGCCAACAATTACATGTTCTGCTACTGTTTTCCCTCTGTTTAGCCCTAAAAAGTTTCACTTAACCCCTAGACTCCTGTGAAAATCCACTCATCTTGTAGATCTTTGCTTCATGTTACTCACATGCACATCTCAGTGGCACTCACCTATTTATAGTATGCCTTCACCTCTGTAAAGTTCTTACAAGTTTTTATTTGTCATGCCCTGTCTGATACCACAGCAGGAAGAAGACCCATGCTGCTGTACCAGAGCTCTCTGACATGGCAGAGACATCATGCTGAGTGACTCATCAGGTGAGTCTTGGCAAACAACCACCTTCCAAGATTTTTCCTAGCCGCTTGTTACTGCCCTAACAGATGCTGTGCAGGCACCCTATCATTCCAAAGCACTTTTCTCTCTTTGCATCTTAGAATTATCACTAATATTGTCACAGTGAAATAATATTAATTACCATTGGTTTGAATTAGCTCCATAGCAGATGCCTTAGCAAAGCCAGTTAATCACATTTAGATGAGGTTACATACCTGCAATAAGTAATTAGATTCTCTGTTTGCTTCAGGAGCCAGAAGTATCAGGTTAATTACAGACAACTCAGAGACTCCATGACATGTGAGCCACTGTCTTGAGTACAAGGATTGCACTGGATGACTTGGAATTTATATTCCTAGTTACACCAAATGCACGTGGCTCTCAGACATGATTAGTGGGTTTAGCGGGTTTGATCCCAACGCTGTAACTCTGTTTTCACACTGGGAACACACAGCTCCTTCAAAAGTGGCACCTAAAGTGTTGATTTTCCCTGTTAGAAGACAAAAAGCTAAGACACGTTGATTTGATTTGTAAGCATGTTTAGTCAAATCTTTAGCCATTTTAATGCAAGCACTCACCTGATATAAGTGGTGGTCCACAGTTTCCAGCTGGGTATACAATGCAGAGAATTAAAATTCAGACAATGTTTAGAAGATCAAAGGTTGTTTCCAGTCCAGCCTTCCTGAATTCTTCCAGTCATCCAACACTTCTAGCTTTAAAGGAATGACTCCCTCCCTGAATTATAATTTATGGAAAGAATGGGTTCAACTCAGTCTGCAGGTCACTACAGTCTTTCTGATTACAGTCAAGCTTTGTTCTCTGCCAGCTCACTTCTGTCCCAGAAAGTAGAGGCTGTGCAGAACCCCAAACCAGACTTTTTCCCAGTCAATGAACAATTTGAATGCCAAGCAGAAGTTGAACTTCATCATGTCAGCAGATGAGTTTGGTCCACTGAACTCAAAGGACTCCATGGAAGGAAGAATTGAGCTTTGCCACTCTTTTCTTCTTGTACAACTCACAGAGCTTGCCACATAAGATGAGTATTTTAGAGCCACTCAATACTGGACATTTTTAAAATACAGTCTTTCTTTAAGGGACCTGACTGTGAGGACAGCTGGGCTGAGCTTTGTTGTGGAGTGCAGTTAACTTGTCCCTGAGCTCATCTGAAATTTTGCCCCTTTTCTGCCTCAGTGCAGCTTGCCCATTGGAGTCTTCCACACTGCTGTCCTCAGGAACTTTCTGTGATTAATTTGTGGAGTCAGGAGTTACTGCGTGGGGGTTCTTGAAGACAAAACAGTGGAGCAAGTCTCTCTTCTACTACAGCATTTTGCTGCCTCTTTGTTTCTTTGCAGCCTCCCACACAGTCATCATTGTTTTGCTAAGTTTTCTTCATCTCTGAGTAAAATGACCTAGCTTGTACTCCAGCTGGTGTTGCCTCGTCACCAGAAATAGCCTGGAACACCAGCTTTTGCAGCTGCTCAGCACCTCTTTCTCAGAGTCCTTGAACAGTGGCTTTTACAGTCCATTTTTAATCTGCTCTGTTTAGAGTCAGACCTAGAGTCCCTAGTGCTTGTTCAAGTGCCTTTGATTTCAAATGTGCCACAGTGATGTTGAGAAGAGGAAGAAAATCAGAAAGTGATGGACCCTGAAAAACAGATGGAGGTTGCAGTTCAGTTTGACTAGGATAGATCAGCAAGCTTTGACAGTGATCTAGGTAAACAGCATTGCATTTATAGCTCTAAATCACTCAATTTTCACATGACTGATGGGCTTGGCTCCCCTGTAGGTGTGTCAGAGATGGTGATCAAGCTCTGGTCTCTAGGATTCTTCTTTGAGATATGCTCTTGCCTGAAACATTTTGCTCTGTTATATTTGAGAATCATACATCCAGGAGTATCTACAGGCATGATTTTAGCACCACAAAATCTGAGCCTTCACTTGAACTGTGAGGTTTTGGGAAGCAACCATGAGGATTCAGAGGTGACAGAAATGCTTTTAGTGACCAGCATAACTTCTACTAGTGAGAGCACTGCACACAGATGAATGGAAGCAAAGATTTGCCTGGACAGCCCTGGGGCAGGCATATTGTACCCAGCCTGTCTATTTCAGTTTTCTCTCTCACGGTAGCTTCAAGCTTCCTGTTTTACAGTTTAGGTTTCTTTTTACTCAGGCAAAAATTCACTTTGGAGTTTAACCTCCCCTCAGTCTTTCTGGAGAGATCACTAGAGAAGGGCTATATGCATCCCTCTTTGCATACTGGTCCACATGAGGCTCGAAGCCAGGCCTCCTGCCTTCCAATATTTTGAAAGAAGCTGCTGCAGCAGTAAAGGCAGCTTGAAAATGCAAAGCCACCCTTGCTTTTTTGTGCAGTGCCAGTCTCACTGCTTCATTACCAGTTTCACCCAGTAACTATCATGTCCTTGTGTGACTTTCCTGGTAACTCGGTTGACAATGTTTCACCCAGCAAACTCTGCTCCATTGCCTGCCACAGTTTTTATTCCTTCTGTGAGGTTGTTCCACAGTACTCTGAGATAATACAAAATAGCCCTTAGCATGCTAGGTAGCTGTACCACAAGTCTTGCTCACACACATGCGGGAAGGTGCATGTGCGAGAGTCAGTGATGTTGCGTAGGTTGCAACCGCGGCTCTTCCAATGTTTTGCACCAAAGGGCTTTGGCAGTGTGAGGGCTGTTGAGCTGACAGTAACTGGGGGAGGCTCCAGGCCTGCTCCACGTGAAGGACCAGAGAATCAGAAACTAGAGTGACTTGATGTTTCCAAATAATTACCTCATAAATAGCAAAGCTGGGGGAAATTAGGTGAAAGACAAGCTTTAGCAAACATTTTAGCTTCAAATGGGCTTCCTGGAGGATCTGGCTAATTTGCTAGTGTGTAAATGCAAGAGAAGATGTCACAGGCTAAGCCGAGGGGCTCTGCTGACCCTGCATTGTCTCAAGGGCATAGCCCTGTGCAGTGTACGCCCACCCACTGAGCCCCCTGCTCCTGCTGCTCTCAGTCTAGTTCACATTTGTCTGCATTCCAGTGCAGATACAGCTGAAGTCACATAAGCAGACAAACGAGAGTTTTGGGGAATGAGACAGGAAAGTAAGGGACTGTATAAACACAGAGATCAAGAAGAGAGATTTGCCATCTGACAGAAACAATTTCCTAATACCTAATGAGCCTACTAGACAAAGGGTGAATTGAAAGATGTGTTGCATACAGGCTGTCACATACATGAAATGCTTTCTTGGCACCAAGGAGTTAAAAGCACACTTTCCAATGCTTCATGTTTTGCAAAGTGCACCCTGCCCATGTAACAAGGGGAACCATCCTAAGGCAGTCTCTGGGGATGTGGCTCCACACGTTGCAAGAGTGAAGGATGCAAGGCCCAGATCCTCATCGTGAGTAGCTGAAATCCTCATTTGAGATGTATTCACAACTCTGAGGTTCACAGGAATAATGATAAAGATGATATAGACAAGGAATTCGCATACTGGGATAGACTTCTGTCAGCTGAGGTCTGGCTAGTAAAGGAAACCTCTCAAAAGGCTGAGCAATCAAAAGGTGAGGGAGCTTTCCATCCAGGCTCAGGGTGAAGATAAATAGTTATTTTTTTATATTAGGTGGTGCTTGAAATCAAATACGAGGCCTACCTTAAGCGGCATTTTCTTCGCATATGTGAATGTATATAGCTTAAAATTAAGCCATGCTGTGTCACTCTGATGTCAAATCACATCCTGTGAACATTTGCCATAGACTGAGTACAACTTTCAGTAACTGCCATGTTAGTCATTGTCAGTGTTAACATAAAGATCTAGCTTCACGTGTAAAAAATCATTCCAGCTGCTGCCAAAATTTGGTTTCTGGATGCTAATATGGGTGAAATGAATGCAGAGCTAGGCCCATGGTCCTGCTTTACTAACAGTCCTGTACTTTCCTGCTTAGAAAAATAGCAGGCCATGCAAGCTATAGATGAGCCACTGCACTCTTTTTGCTTTTGTTTCCAAAGCTCATGTTCTGGTAGCATCAGTCTGACCTTCCATCTCCTCTTACAAAATAGAAAGCAGAGTTAATATATCATAGGACTGTCAGGTGTAGACTACACAGATTTCAGACAAAGGGAGCTAGATAAATGGGCCAGTGGTGGCAGAAGACACAGCATGACAAGTTATAGGATACCCTGCTGGATTTGAACATTAACTTTGCAGGGGTGAAATGCAGAATTGGCATGATTTGCTCTCCTCCATGTTCTTGGCAAGCAGGTTTCTCTATTAATAGAGCATCAGTATCTCTGATCCATTGATCTTGCCTTCTGTTTTGTTTGTTGAAACATAGTTAATGTGTTAAGGTACTGCTTTTATCTGGAAAAGACTGCAAAGTTTGCCAGATACCATGCACAGCCCCCCTGGTCTGTTCATGGAAAGGAGTCCAAGCTCGGCACTACACAGCTACGCGGTGCTGCAAGTAGTGAAACAGAACGGTGTCTTTCTCTGTAAAGCTCTAGGCTGTGGCTGGCCTGAGCTAGCTCAGCCTTAATCATTTCCATTTCCATGGCTCAATGCAACTGCCACAACTTACCTGAAGAGCTAAGCAGAGAATAGCCAACCAGTTACTTACCCAGTGTGTTATTTACTGCATTGCATTGCCCTTTAGGAGAGCAAGTTTCAGGCCAATTTGTTCTCAAAGTGTCGCTTCACTGCATGTAGCAGCTGAGCTTTTCTGGGAATAGGTTTCCATTCTCAATCCATCTTCGAAGAAGCAGCTTTCCTGACTTAATGACTGACTGCTTAGAGTCACCTGAGTAGCATGCATTGAGTGAGGAAAGTAAGAAACATCAAGATTAGTTAGTCCCATAACTTTACATTTCTTCTGCTTCTGCTGTTGAGCCTAATTGGGCAGTAATGAATATCAAAATCAATGACGACCTCAATTGTAGTTCACACAAAAGGATACTAAATGCCTCCACTGAACTGATGTGAAGAGGGATGAGCAGCCTTCATGTATCTGAAAGTTAGGCTCAGATGTGACTGCTGATTTTGGGGAATACTTGAATGATTTGATTCAAACTGAAGAGCCCTTTCTTCAAAACGGATTCAGCACTGATGCTCTAAGAATCAGCTTAGTAAACCCTGTAAAATGCACACAGGACTTGCATAACATCATTCGAAACAAGATTACTGAACCTTAACTAGAAGGGAAAAATTGAAGGAAGCAGCACTTCCAGGAGTTCTGGGTAGCAAGCAGTGCACCTCTGCCACCCTGAAATCCTGTCCTTGGTGTCCAACTAGAAGCCAGATGGAACTTGGCTGGCTCATTGATACATATGCATAAATGAAGATGATGCAAAAACTCTTCTGAGTGCCAGGAGCCCTAGCCAGGTTGCTTATGGATGAGGAGGAGAAGGGATGATGCCTCCAGAGAGTGCTACCTTCTTCACTGAAGAATTAAGCGATTATTTAACTAGCAACTGTCAGATATCAGAGTGTAAGGAGCCAACATGATCATTTCCTTATTCATCTTTTAGTACATCGTTCTGTTTGTTGGACAAAACAGAAGCTACTGAATTTAGTACAGGGCTCATAAAATATTTTCATTAAAATAAAAACATTGCCTCCCCTTTGGGAAACCAGTGTTATATCCTTGCAGGATATCTCCTGCAGCTTTCCCATAGGACTGCCCTTATTATTTTAGACAAGTGGTGTTTGTTTAATGTTAGCTGTGTGGTATGACAAATAGCTTGCTGCTGTTTTGCCAGTGATTCATGAGGCAGAAATCCTCCATTGTCAGCACACCACAGAAGTGGTTAAATTTAAACACATCAAGACCTACACTGAAGAAATTCTCTGGTCAGAGTCATTTGTTTTCCTAACACAAAAAAGGATGCACTCTGCAATTCAGTGCAACACGTTGCTAAAAGTGGGTTTCCTGAAAAGCTGCCACCTTACAGGAGCAATCAAGTTAGAGTCAAATCCATTAGAAAATGTACAAGCAGTCAATTGTTGCACCTTTATATATGTTATGCTAAGAACAGATTTGAAGGAAATGTTCTGTATTTCCCTATACAGGCCATGTCGCTGCAGTCAACTGTATTCACTGCACTAGTCCTAGTTCTGCTTCCCCCTGTGCCCACACAGCTGGAGCCCTAACAAATGAGGCTGTTTCTTCAACATACCTTCTTTGTTCTTTGAAGGGCCTGCAAAGGTGTCATAGAAAACAGGGGACCCTCAGCTCTGCTTGCTTATAAGGACTACTACCGCATTATCTTTTCCAAAATCCTTGGGAAGATAGCGACCAGCAAGGAAGCTGCTCCTGGAAAAAGAAAAAGCTTGCACTCCGTGCAGCTCTTCCAGAAACCCACAGCTACATCAGTGTAATGCCCAACTCCTGTTAACAGCTTGTGGGAGTAAGTTGCTCTCCTGAGTCATGTCTTAACTGCTGTTAAGTCTCCTTTGGCATGATTCCCCTCACTCTTCATTGAACAAGCTAAATACACTCCAACAGCTGCCTGATCATTTAGGAAGAAGTATTTCTGTATGCCATTCAGCTGTATTATCTCCTGGTGACTGCATCATGTTACATTATTCCTGCCGTAAGTCTGACGCTGGAGCCCCACAGAACCGACAACAAGCCCAAAAAGAACAGTCATGTCTGGTCTGCCAATACTGCAGTTCTCCAGAAAAGGCCAGGGGACTCTGCTCGTATCGGCACACAACCCTTCTTTACTGAGGTATTCCGACAAGAACCAGTGTATTTCACCATCTGTGATCACCATCTTCAGCCTTTCCTGTCCTGCACCCATAGGAGACTACACACTGAAGTACTACCAACCCATTCAGAAGTCAGCTTTGAGACAGAAAAAGATCTTGTATAGTCTTGGTTCGCTAAATTTGAGAAATTAATGACAACTGCTTTCTCTATAAAGTCTAAGCGTTAGGACACCAATTTCGACACTAATATGAACAACAGGCATTTTACACACTGAATGTAAGAAGCAGACAGAGCTCAGATAAAGACGCAGAACAGCCACTACCTTGCCAGCAAGACTCTAGCAAGTGCTTCTGGTAGCTGAAGCCTTAGACTCATCAGAATAGTCAAGTTTCAATAATGCGCTTGGTATCTACTTCATTGAATTAATTTATTTCTGCTGTGATTCAATAGATCAAAGTTCTATCGTGATAGGTTTCTGCACCAAGTATCCCAAAGCTGTCACATACACTTACAGAGACATGGTTTTAAATAGAAGTATAGATGCTTTTGTTTTACTAGTTTACAGGTGGTCATAGTGCTGAAATATTCCCATATATTTCAATCAAATTTCAAAATAGTTTTTATTATAGGAGTGGGTATCAGCTATAACAAATGTTCAAGCTGATATTCCCCAAATGCATCACCTATTGTAGCCACTGAAGATGATACTATCTGGAAATTATGCTTTCCAAGGGAGTTATTCAAAGTCACATAACTGAACCATTGCTCAATAGCACAAAACACTTTCACCACCACGGAGGTGAGTTATTGAATATGTAGTTCATAATCCTGACCTTCTAACACTTTGCTCAGGTATATGGCAAATAAATCCATGGGATGTGTCATTTGTAATGGTCCTGGCAACAAGAAATGCAACCTGTTCCTCAAAGAGCTCATTTCATTTCTCTCTACTGCAGACATCTTCCACTATCCCCACCACTAAATGCACAATGAAGTTATTTATTGTATGGACATTTGATCTAAAGGCTGCCTACCTGGAGGTGTTAAAATCCATGAGATGCTGTAAGCTATTGTAAATGAGCCTTTGGGGATTAAGAGTCAATTTATCTCCAGTCTGGCACTGAAGGAGGTAGGGTAGTGAGGACAAATGAAATGTGAATGAGAGTTCGTTTTCCTTTGCTCCCACCTAGCCAATCAACATATAACTGGCTTCGAAGAAAAGGGACAGCTCTGAAAAAAAGGAGCGGAGCAGGAAACAGCAGCAGAGGAACAGGGAGAATTGTTAGCTGCTAACTAGCTAGGTATCAGACTTTGTACACTGCATATCGGTGATACTGAGTTGACCAGGCACACAGCAAATATCATGCATCTGTAGAGGTGGAGCCCCAGAAGACAGCAGGACTGTACCTCAGCTCTACCAACATGCCAATATCACCTGAATGATCAGGGGAGGAAAATCTGGAGATAGATCTGTTTCATGGACGTGCAGCCTTTGGCCCTTCAACAAGTAAAGTGTTTGGGCATCGTTTTGCCAAGTGGTAACCTGTGTGGTGGTGTGCTCTGACCTTCAGCTCCGACAGCAGCCTGCTTTTGAGGAAGAACAAGAGTAAGGGTGTCTGTAAGTGGCTCTGACAGATAAACTGGTCCTTACAGATCCATAACCAAGACACCAAAGCAGTAGCTGAGCCACTTAAACCCTGACACAAGTACAGCTTTCAAGCAAGAATATGGCAAGGAAATTAAAAGGAAGGACATTAGCTGAGGAGTGGAAACTGAACAAGACTGGGTTTTGTCCCCAGCCCTGTCAGACTTGCAAACAGAGGACTCCCCAAACTGCTGGCCTCTTGTCCTCCCCTCCTGGCAGAGCTGTTAGCTTGCATTTGAGAGCCAGGAGGTCCTTTTAACCCTGCAGAGTGGACAGAAACACAGTTCCTGTTAGTGAGCTAGTTCCGCACAAGTCTGCCGCTATAAAGTCTTGAGTTCCCTTCGAGTCTATTCCTTGCTCCTGTTTGTGAGTTTGCAGCAGGAAATTTAGCATCCTAAAGCCTCCAAAGAGGGAACAGAAGGCTCAGGGCTTGTAATTGCCTCAAACCAAAGTGTAAGCAAATTTGTCATCCAAATCCTGTTCAGAAATTTAACTCAGCTTTCTAGTTTTCACAGCAGACAGCACAGCCCTCATACCTGTCTTTATCCTTATTCTGGTGTGAGAAAACTCTGACTTTCCTGTGCATCCACTTAATGTAAGACCAGTTGTGCACACATACCAGGCTGAGCCTGAGATACAGGAAGACTTTGCTCTGTATCTGGCAAGTAGTGCTAATGCAGGCGTAGAGAATAGCAACTTTTGTAATCCTCGTGCTTTTCTCAAGGAAAAGGAAATTTATGGTTGTGTAAGTCTTTCAGTGGAATAAAAATCCTTTTGTTTGAGCTCTTTTGTATATCTTGTCCTTTGCTAATTAGTCATGATCTGCCTTCTGGCTTTTCATGTTACCCTGCAAATGCAAGGACTAGCAAAGACTAGCTCTGTACATACTACCTATACTGGGTGCAAGGGCAGAGAAAACTGGGCGTAAATTTATATGAGTAGAACTGACCAAGAATCAGGAATTCACAGAGTCAACAGATGATGCATATGTCAAATCTCAGCCCAGATATTTAGACAGGACTGAGCCTATTTCTTCATAGCAGATAAGTCTGTGTATGTCTCCAAGTGAACTATTACAGATAATGAACATGCCTCAGTTTTCCAGTCCCAGTCATTCAGATAAACTACCATCCTGCTTCCTGTGCTCCATTCCTTGAACTACAGAGAAATAAGGTTAATCCCGTTTTAGCCTTGGATTGATACTTGCTTACCTTAGGAATCTACATTTTAGCATGCTATCAGTAAGTTCATAACAGCTTTTTTTCTTCTTAACGCTGATTATCTACAGTAGTTTTGGTTTAATCTTTTAACTTCATTGTTCAAAAATGCCCTAAACAAAGACAAAATTACCTGAATAACACACAGGATTTTCCCACAGAAAGTCTTCCCTGAGATTTTCCCACTAATCCTTGCAACTCCTTGCTCTCTCTTTTGGCATGTATCATCTCCTACCTGCACTGCTCAGTGAGTTATATTTCATAGGATCTCTAAAACAGTCCATCATTATGGTCTGATTTTTCCCACAACCAAGGGACTTCTGCAGGTGCCTTCCTACCATTTGCAGGTGTCCTCAAGAATGAAATCACTGCTGGAATTGTAAAAACTGGACAGTATAAGCTGTCCTTTACCTCTGACTATGTCAACATTCATATGGGGGCCTGTCATGATCTGACACCTGCACATGGGTATCAGCCAAGTAGTAAAGCAGTTCTACTTCAGCAGAGATATCAAGGGTCACAACCGCAGCAGACACCAGTATTTTTAAGGCACTGGCTGAGTGAATTTAACTAGGTTTGTTGTTGCAGTGGTGTTTTGAAATCAGCAATAACTTCGAAAGGGAATCAGGAGTTCCACTCCAAACATGTCTCTCAAGCCCAGGTATGTACTTCAGGCACTGACATAGTGATTTGGAGACAAGCTGTGCATATAAAGTAGTACCAATCAGATTGCCTTCTAAGTGCAGTCTCTAGGATGGTCTGGTTACACCCAAAGCAAGAGAGGCAGGTGCCAACATATAATGAAGACTGAATTTTCATTTCAGCTTCCTCAATCTAGGGATTGAAAGGTTCGCCAAATACTGATGCTGTGTCAGATTCAGGCTCATCTCATCACCTAAGTTTGCAGCATCACACTGTGGAAATAGGCTATTTTTTGTAGTTCCCTCACAAGTAAGAGCCTAACTTTCTACCAATGCCTATAGAAGATATTCATTATTTGTATTTCTTATTAACTGTTAGCTCAACGATTTACCCTGAGTCTACAGAGTGTCATTAGTTCCTGAGACAGAGCAGCCATGAAGACTGCTATTTCATGTGCTTCTCTTCGCTTTATTGACACAGGATTGAGAAGCTGTTTGAAGGGACCCTGTGGGATCTGAATTAAGAAATCATGTCAGAGGAACCTGGTGAGTACTGTAAGCCTGGACAGCCAACCAGTGAGGTGTAGGCAGTTGAGTTTCATTGGAAACAGTCAGCTCGGGCTAAGTACAAACTCCACTGGTGTAAACTACCTTCCCTCTGTTTACTTAGAAGCTGTGCCAGTTCACACACACACTGTATTTCTAGCAGTGGGTGCCTATCAGATTACCTGACAGCTTCAGACAGACCTTTTTGCAGAGCACGGTGTGTTTGTAGTGTATTCCTGGCTGCTTTGTGAATCAGAGAATAATAGAAGACAGACATTATCTGGTCAGGACTATAAACTGCATACATCTTGAAACAGTTTTGTTTCACTGTTTAATGTCACTGGTTAACATAAATGTTTGTCACTATATGAGCACATTATACATCTATTACAGATTTTTAGCAGGAAATTAATGCTCAAAAGCACTGACACCTCTGATTGTTAACACTGTTCAAACATTGCTGTGACTACTGCAAAACAGGTGAGAATTGGCAATCCTAAGACACATGCATCAGTACTTCCACACTGAAATTACTGCTGGAGTAAGACTGTGTTTGTCTGCTTCATTTACCATTAATAGCAATAATGTTCCTGGTGCCTTAGTGAAAGAGTCTGTCAAAAGCTTTAGGTAACCCCCACCGTCTCTGTCATGATGCCTGGGACTTCCAAGAGACGCTTAGCCCTGCTCACCTTCTCCATGGGTATGATACTAAAGACTTAAACAATTTAATTAAATTAACAGAGAAACAGGCACATTTTTAGCCTGGCATCCCAAGGTTGGGAAGCATTAAGAAAACAAAGAACAAATGATGAAGAGGGCACCATTATCTAAGTTAGTATGTTAAGAATGCAAGAAGAGGCCTTCAAGGGAGGATGTTCTGGTAGTGAAAGGAGTCAAGTTGATAAAATGTTACAACCCACAGACATCTGTAGTTAAATGGCTGAAAGTAGGACAAAAATAATTGTGGTAGTGGGAGATCACGATCTCCAACTCAAATGCACCACCACCCGCTGAAAGAGGGCAAAACTCTACTTGGGGAGCATGCGTAATTGGTGAGAAGGCTTCATTAGTGCTTACTGAGGATGCATACTAATTTACATTAGAAGTGAGAAGGTTGTAACCAATCCTGAGTGTGAATGACAATGAATATGCAGTGTACTATGAATATGCAGTTATTTTACTGCATATAATGTGTATCTTCATGTGGCTTTGTGTGCGTGCTAGGCGAAGAGATCCCCCTGCACACGGCGCCAAGCAAAGTAATGCTTGCTCTTTAATACACCCAGTGTTAAGCGGTTTTATTCCCAATTTTCAGTGGCAAAGATGGGGTGAAGATCATAGGGCACCATCCTGCTTTTAAATGGAGACAGTACATGTCCCAGCCCTGAAGCCTCCCTCACCACAGGTGCTCTGCAAATGGCAGTCATGTGTTCTGAACCTAAGTGTAGAGGGCTTTGGGAATGGAGAAATTTTGCTCTGTGACATGCAGCCCACCTTTCTATTCTTGAAACAAGACAGTTAGTTGTATTGATCCTGCAGGATGAAGAGGGCAGCTCCAACAGCTTTTGAGAACATGTACGTGGCTCAGGTAGCACTGGGGAGGGAGAAGAGACTATAAGCAGTGGTGGAGGAGCAATGGAGTAATGGAGGAGTGTCTTGCTTACATCTGCATGGCAAGCAGACACAGACATAGAGAAATCAGAAGGTAAGGAAGATGCTGCTTTCCCCTCACCCATCCATCAAAATTGAATCAGAGTTTGATCTGATGGCTTCTCTGAGCAATGCCACTTTTACTGCTTATGCTTCTATCTTTATTCAAATAGTATACATCGCCAGCTTGAGCATAAGGCAAGACTTGGCAGAGTGGAGTGATGGGGTTCTGCGTACAAACTGCATGACTTATTAAGTCCATTTCTCACCAAATTACTAAAACAGGTGCTTCCCAGAAGGCAAAAGCAACCCGTCCGAGAGACTTTCTGAGTTTGTTTGTTTGTAACAAACTGATTTAGAGAGTTCATCCACATGAGGGTTTTGCTCTCATTCCGCTAGGTCAGTTTAGACATTGATAGTTCAGTTGGTCCAGTTTCAGCATTTGAACAAGGATTTGGTAGTTAGATCCAGGGAACTGTACTAACCTCACTAATAATTTTTCTGCTTTAATTACCTTTTAAGCCAAGATACATACTAGTCTCTGAAATCTACATCTCAGTTACTGGCTTCCTGGTTTTTAGCAGCTACTTTGGAGAAAGGACTGAAAACCAAGAAAGATGTTACTTTTCTCTTACACTATTCTCAATCAGTGTTAATGAGCTTCTTGCTCAGAGAGCAGGAAAAGCAGGTAGCTCTAAGCCTACATGATAGAATTACAAAATAAAGAATCTGAGAAACACAGTAGTTTCCTTTTGTTAACACTGATTTTACTCAAGTGAATTTCCCAATTATATGAAGCAATACTGTGACTGGAGATTATAATGAAAATACAGTTTACAAGAGAAGAAATGATCTTTTTGATACATCTTCTAAAACTTTCTGGTCAGACCTGGGCTTAAGAATTGCTACTGTGCCTATGTTTTGATTATGCCATGTATTGGTGTTAGAAGTAGATATGAAATATTTATATTGCAGTGGTACTGTCAACAGATCTACAGGAGCTTCAGCTGAGTTAATAGAGCTCAGGCTTTTAGATTCTGGGAATAGTAGCACAAGACAAAGCTGCCCAGGAAAATGCAAGCAGATTGTATGTCATTGGTGCACTCATACCAAAGTTGTACTATGCATCCATCTGTGAGAAAACTCTGTGGCTGTGCTTCAGTACAGTATTTTTTAGTATTTGAAAGCTAACTTCACATCAGATGCCATGGTTTAGTAATGAGTCTCCTCCCCACATACGCTTTCAGGTTGCAAATTTGGGCCAATAGGTGTTTATGCAATTTTTTTATACAGGAATGAAGGGCAAGTACTGATAGACTAAACTCATCCTTGCCAAACAAACTGGATCACAGCTCACACTGAGGCTTGCAAGAGTAAGAAACTTTTTAGAGTTCAGTTAAGCAAAATGCTGGCTTCCTTCAGGGAAGGCTTATCCTCCAGAAGTCTCTTACCCTTGGCTCCGAGGCAGAGCTTTTCACACTCCTAGTAAGAAAGGCAGGCCTGTCAACCAAGCATTTCCAGGGCTTAAAGTTGTCCTCAGTCCTTCAAGATCTTTATCCTCTACTCAAGATCATATCTGGCTCTGTAGGCATGTCCCTAAGGAAAGAGCTCCAGGTGGAAGTCAGTCTAAGAGCTGGCAGAACTAAAGCTCCAGGATATAAACCAGGAGGAAGGAGGGAGAAAAAATTGGTAAGGAGTAGATCCATTACTGATTCAAAGCAAGAATTTGTAAGTATGTGCTCAGTAGGAGCAACTGGGCGCAGTGGCATTGCACACACTTCTTACTCACTATAGTGATTTCACAGCCTAGAAATGGACAAGGACACCAGAAAAATGGCTTGCCTCAGGCGGCTCTCTGCTTTACTTCCAATACTGTCTGTGTGAGGTGAGCACAGTGCTGCCGTCTTCTCTGGCTGGCATGGGTACTAGGGGAACAAACCTGCACAGAGTTGACAGTGTCAGGTTGTTCCCTTTCACAGCAGTGTCAGACAGACTAGTCCTTATTGCAGAGGGGAAGGTCCTGGTAAAGTCCATCAGAATGCTCACACAAATATTGACATACTCATTTGTGGACATTTCTGCCACTGACATCCAGCAACTCCACCAGAAGGAAGTAGCTACTGGAGACCAGATGTTGTTACTATAATATTGTTGTAGCTGCAACGCCTTAAGGTTATGTGAGTTGCCAAAATACATAGGGAGCATTGATGTCCGTCTTTTCAAATACTAGTTAATTGAACAGCGTATTCCTCTGCCCACAACACCACTGCAGTGGTCTCCATGGACATAAACAGTATCAGGCCGATCTGTTGGTGTTAATGTTTTCAGTAACGATGGAATTAATATTTTAGTTTTGAGGTGTACAGACACTTTGGAATGAAACAGTTTTATCTTTAATTCTTCCCAGTCTTTTGCACATGGAAATAGATATGGCCAACCATCCACAATCTCTTTGCTCCTTTCTCCCTACCTTCCTTCCCCAAACAGAAAAGTTTTCTTTTTTATAGAAGGGCTGGTAGTTATGAGAAGATCTTGCTGTTGAGAATTTAAAAAGAAGCAATTTTAAACTTTCCACTTGTTGGGATTTCTTATGCCGTGGAAATTTTATGTTCTAGATACTTAACGAAAAGAGACCCCAGCATCGCAGTTGCAACCTAATATATAATGAGACAAATCCTTGCATTTATTGTTTTAGACCCTACCTTCTTTGTAGGTAGGCCTGAGACCTTGGCTTTAGCTGCCTAAGGACTGCTGAGAAGCACTAGCACAGAGAGGAGGAAAAACTGACAGCTATACTACTAAGACCAAAGCCCCATGCAAGTCAGTGTCCTGCCTGATAGCAACCTGTAGGGAAAGACTAGATGAGCACCGCAAGCAGTTGGCAGCCTTTCTCCCATTGAATCTCAGCTTCTGATGTCATGGACTCAGACCTCCTCAGCCAGAGAAAGTGTTTTCCTACCTGATGGTCCTTGGACTTTGCATCCCTGAATATGTCCAGCAGTTCTTGAAGATTAGGTTTTAAACAGGTTCAAAGTACCCTGTGGCAGTGATTATAACTCAAATTAACTACATTACCCTATGGCTAGAAGGTGGCCCTGATTGTCTTGAGCACCGTGCCGAGCACACGCAGGGACCTCTTACTCTCTTTATGTAAGTGCCTGCCTTTGAATTCAACACTGAAATCATGTTTCCCCCTCTTTAAGCCTAAGTGTGCACTGAGATCTGCAAACATATCAGTAGTTTTGACCCCCACAATTGCTACAAATCAGCTTTTGGCAATCAGTGGTGCATCAGCTGCAGTTACAGAGCGACATTTTGCTGGTACCCATAGAGACTGCAGTTTTCCAGTCCCTCGGTGGAGACTGGGTTCATGTCTACCCACACACAACTCAGAAAAGGGAGGTTAGGGTGGATGCTCCTGCACAGCTGAATATTTAGCTTAATTATTCTGCGCTCACCAGGAGTCCACCATAATCACCATGAAGAGAAAAGGAGTTGAGCCAATACTGAAGGTTTTGGCAGAGCAGGCTTAGGCAGAGATGAGGTAGAGCCTATTTCCGAATTGCTACAGTTCACCACATCATCTCCTTTTCTGGGCAGATCCCAGTAGTGAGTAGTCATAAGATGAAAAATACTACTAGGTCCACTTCTCAGGTAATACTGAAACAAAATAGCAAGAAGCAATTTTGCATATTTGGCTGTCTGATATGGACAGAGATGCCACACACTTGGGAACATCAAGTCCTAAGTGTCTCACAGAAAACAAGTGAGCTGGACACAAGGCAGAGGCCACACAGAAAGTTTGCCAGCTGTTTTATTAGATCACCACTCCTAATGGTATGCATGTCTCACCAGTGCCAGCTCTTCTGTAGTCTAGACATATCACAAAGAGAAAAGCACTAATTGCAGTCTCCATTTTGTTGGGAGAGGACTCTTTTACACTGCTAGACAGAAAGGCTTGTCTGCAGCACACTCTCTCCTCACTGTTCTGCCACAAGTAAGGAGACAAGCTCTATATTCATGACAAGAAATTCAAATCCTTATCCCCTGGTGTGTCCTTAATAGTGTTTTGGAAATGGATCTAATTTTTAATTGGAGTCTCAGGAATTTAAAATTGTGTTGCTGACAGTGGAGCCAAGCAGCTGTCTCTCTCAAGAAAGCAAAGGAATCAAAGAAAATGGTCCTAGCTTTGTCAGAGAAATAACAAGCAGCTACAATTCTGCAGATGCCTTCTCTGAGAAGCAGTGATATGAAGTGGGATGGTGTTCTTGTAGCTGACCTTGAATAATTCTCAAATAGTCAATGGCTTTGAAGCAGGATGAAATATCTTGTGAGAAATCAAAGACATCAGCAGAATGGCCTTTGGCTAACTTTAAACAATGAGGCTTAGGTTCAACCAACCCACCTGGGCTCAGGAAAAAATAGGTCCTAGTTGCTCCCCCATAGTTGCTACATAACCAGAAAAGGTGTCTCCTTCCAAGCCTCACGTTCCCCATCTGTTGCTATTGACCCTAATAAGTCACCACTCTTTCAGACCAAGAATCATGGTATTTTCCTACAATAATCTCTTAGAGTGGTATTTTTAGGGGAGCCTGAACTGCTTCAGTTCTGCTCTCGCTGCAGTCAGTCAGCATTTCACTGGTAGAAGTGTTAGCAATTAAACAAATAAGAATTTGATTTCAGCTGTCAGAGAGTGCAGCTAGGCCAGTGCTGGGAGGGTTTGGAAATGCAACCCACGCTGTCATTAGGAAAAGATGAAAGGAGGAAGAAAAAAAAAAGGTAAATAAGCAATCCAGCTGCATGTCTGTTCTCATACGTGGTGCTCGTAACATTGGCAGCAGCAAAATAATTAATTGATTATGCATGTGTCACCAGCAGGAATAGGATTAATGGGATAAATTTAATCAAGGCAGGAATAGGATTAATGTGATAAATTTAATAACGGACCTCACCACTTCCTCTCTTCTCTTTCCTCTTCTGAACCCCTGCCATACATAAGCATTCTTGTTAGAAGAGCTGTTTTCAAGCTACAGTTCCTGACTGTTGTAGGGTCCCTGGAAGACAGTGAGAGTCACATCTGCCACCAGTTGCCAACAGAAAAGGGAAAAGCAAGAAGTTTGTTAGTTAAATCAGACCTCCTCTCTAATTCTTCCCTCTCCTCAGTGTTATAATCTGATTATTGAGATCAGCAGTCACCTCTTCCCTGTCCCTGCCCAGGTTAGAGGAATCTGACCTGGCTCAGGAGAAGCTTTGGATCTATGAGTGGTGTGGCAGTAGTGGACCTCGACTAAGACATCTTCACTGCAATTTTCACGCATGAGCCTGAGGAAATAGAAATAGATCCCTGGATGCTCCAGTGAAGACAGAGCCCTGTGCAAGTTGTCTCCAGCCCTGAGCAGCACATAGTGTCCATATCCAGAGTTTAGGATTAAACTGAACAAAAGCAAGTGTGGAAGAAGGAGTAATAAATCTTTTAAAGGGAAATGCATACAAGAATCTGCCATTGAGTGTACTGGTGGAGGTAAGTCTCAGTCCTGCTGGCATTTAAGGTTGTGCCAGCTTCTTTCATAGCATCAGCTTTGAAAACTTTCAAGTCCACAGGTGCCAGAATCAGTTCTGCCAAGGTGTCACACCTTCGTCAGTCATAAAAGATGAGAAAGGCCCTAGAGAGGGGCAAAGAACAAGAAACATGGTCTAGCAGGACTAGACATCTACTTTTCTAATGCTTAGCTAAGCCCTGGTCCCTCAGGAAGGTCTGACACATCAGCATAGCTGAAGTGCAGCCTACTGGTAATTCATGTGGAAGTATGTTTTCCCTCACTTATTGCTTCCCTCAGGAGGCATTATTGAACTCCAGGCAGAGAGTGGAAACAAACCTCTTTTTAAACAAAGCTGATGTGAAACTGTGATGCAGTTTCTTTGCACTAGACTAAGAATTCTAGACATTTCAGGCTGTTGGACTGCTAGCAGTTTGCACTTCAGTGTAGTTCAACCCTTCAAAAAGTTAGATTTCTTATTTTAGATGCATATGTGTCAATCCACATAATCATGAAACCAAGGCTTCCTTGTAAAATGATATATTGCCCTCTGAAATCGAGGGTAAAATTTTCAGCCCAAGGAACAAAATGACTCAGTGTTTTATTTATTTTAATGAATTACATTTGCGTGTGCATTGCATTAGTTGATTTGAAGCAAAGCTTGACTGAAACAGTGCAAGATCCAGCTGTTAGAAGAGCTCTGCAAACTACTTCATTAATTGATGGGCTACTCTGTTTCCATGCACCTTCATCATCTTTTAGCCCTTCCCCATCACCAGCACACAGAAGCACTGTGCACAAAATAAGAGAGAAAATAGAGCTATGCACCAAACTGGTTAAAATTTTATTCAAGTGCCCCCTCCTGTGGATGTAGAGCTATATGCAGTAAAATAGAGTTTGAGAGGCAGTATTTCTTGAAGTTAATCTAACAGGGAAGAAATATCAGAAATATTTTTAGTGGAGGAAGTCAAACCTGGTCCTGTGAACAGCTAAGATTAAGCTGGCTTACAGTATGAGTTTGGCTTTAAAAATACATTTAATTTTAAGAACTTTATTAGTGTTTGCTCTTGAATGTACACCATATAGCTAGACCTCTTTTGAAAATCATGGTTTGCAGAAATGTTTCTGCAAATTCAGTCCAACTTTTCACAGTAGTGTCAATGTTAAGAGATCAGTGACAGGCAGTGATTGTATCTGGACATGATCAACTGGGCAAAAGTGCAAAACAGAAGCATTCTAGGGGGGAAGAATAATCAAAGATGAGCTACTATTTCTACTGCAGAGTTATCTAGAGACAGAAGTCCTGTCATGATACTATACAGCTGGATCAGGGGACACTTAACAGGGGGCTACTCATGTTCTTCCAGCCCATGTGTAGTAACTAGTCAGTAAGAGATACTGATGATGCCTTCTAAAAATGACCTTGATCTAAAAGACCATTAGCCTACAAATTTCCCTGAGGCTGGGCAGGATCTACTGTTCTCAAGGCATGAAAATTCATTTACAGGTTGCTGCTGTAAAGAGGACAGAGATGACAGAGCCAGGCCATCTGTGGCTGCCTGCTTTCCCTCACTCTCCCAGGAAGATATCTCCATCACATATCGGCTCTGGGCAGAGCAGCGCAGAGCAGGATAAGGGCTAGCATTAAAAAGATAAGAGAGCCAAGGACCTGCTGATACTGTCCATCGTTGCAGGCCCATGGCCTCCCGTGAGGCACCTGGCACGGGCTGTGGGGACACCAAGCCCATGCCTTTGATCAGTGCTCTTCCGCAGTGCACCAAAGGAGCATTGAGGAGCATGGCATGGCCAAAGTCCCCATGATGTCCCACTGGCCCATGCCATGCTCAGGAGAGAGCAGGATGCAGCCTCTATGGGGTACAGGGGAGTCTCTCTCTGGGTGCTGCCCTGGCTGAGTCCTGGCCAGGTGTGCCACACAAAAAGATGTCTGGGTGCCACTGATGATGAAACCACCTTGGAGCCATGCCGTATGGCTGTGTTGTCCCTCCAACAGATATCGAGGTGGCTGAAGTCCCTCATGAGGACCAGGGCTTGTGAACATGAGGTTGCTCCTATCTGTCTGTAGAGGGACTCATCCACTCGGTCTTCCTGGTCGGGTGGCGTGTCGCAGACCCCCACTATAATGTCACCTGTCCCTGCCCTCCCTTTAATCCTGACCCATAAGCTCTGTGTGGTGTCCTCATCCATCCCCAAGCAGAGCTCCATGCACTCCAGCTGGTCACTGACAGAGAAGGTGACACCCCCTCCTTGTCTCCCCTGCCTCTCCTTCCGAAAGAGCCTGTACCCTTCCATTCCAACACTCCAGTCTAGGAGCCATCCCACCACGTCTCTGTGATGCCAGTAAGGTCGTAGCCCTGCAGGCGTGTGCATGTCTCTTAATGCCTCTT
>NW_009627131.1:0-1367 GCF_000690535.1 Cariama cristata | reverse complement strand
TGGAGTGTCTGGGAGTCCTTTGTGCTGCTCTTCAGGTGTGCTCCTGCCGACCTGTGATCCCTCTCCAGGCTCTGGGCACCTATTGCTGGCACTGGCATCAAACTGGTAGGAGTGGGATGGATTGAGGTTCCCCTCTCCCAGCAACTTTAGTTTAAAGCCCTTTTCACCATCTTGGCAAGTCTATGATCGAAGATGATCTTCCCCTTCTCTGACAGGGGGACCCCATCAGGTAAACCAGGTTTCTCAAAGTAGGTCCCATGTAGCTGAATCCCTGGCTGTGGCATCAGTCCTGTAACCATTTGTTGATTTGCCAGGTTCATCTGGCCCTTTCAAACCCCTTCTCTTTGACTGGGAGGATTGACGAAAAAATAGCAACACTCTGGAGTCTCTTACAGTCACTCCCAGGGCTCTGTAATCCTTTTTAAGGATTTAAGCAGAGCAGTTGTTCTTTGAAAACAGCCCCTCCCCAATATGGTCTGTGGGTGTCACATGTGCTTCGGGTAGATCTGTGTAGAGCCCCGGCATGGATGCCCTTTGCAGTGCACAGAGAGAGAGCACTGTGGGTGAGGGACACAGCAAGGGTTTCCTAATGCATGTCAACCTGTAGAAATTGCAAGGCCATCAGGCCACTTTGTCTTCTCTTCTCTGCAGAGTCTTTCCAAGTGTGTGGGTGGGCTTTCCTGGGAAGAAATCCACATTTTATTCTTGGTTTTGGTTTTGAAAACCAGTGCCTGCGGCCATACAGGACGTGCTGGGAGGCTTCTTCGGATCTGGCAGGGGAAAAACTGCACAGCTCACAGCCAGCAAGGAGACCAGGAGGCTCTCAGCCGTAGCCTAGGCCTAATTCTTAGACAGTAGAAGAAAAGAAAGGATTGAAGACTACAGAAAAATGTCTTCAGCTTTACTACCGATGTTAAAGGATGGGATGTTAATGGTGGTGATTTCTCCATGCTTGCATAAGGATCTCCCTTGCATCTTGGTATGATTGGCTAACATGCATTCAATTCTTGCCCTTTTATCTCCCTCACCTTTTTTCTTCAGGATTGACATTAAATTTTATGAGCATTCATGCTACTTCTGGGACATTTTTGCATGTTCTCCAGCATGCTGCATGCCTCAGGATCCTGGGCTTTCTTTGCTGCACTGGACCACCTCTGCTTGTGTGACAGTGCCCACTGACCAGGTCATACCCCT
Organism: Cariama cristata; assembly: GCF_000690535.1. Taxonomy (NCBI): domain Eukaryota; kingdom Metazoa; phylum Chordata; class Aves; order Cariamiformes; family Cariamidae; genus Cariama; species Cariama cristata. Next base: position 173 of record NW_009627131.1, on the reverse strand, counting down.
CACCTGAGTGCAGCAGTATGGCGCTGCCAACATAGGCTCCAGGCCCTTTTGTTGCAACTTTGCAGTGCATCCTTTCTCCTCCGGTGTACCAGCTGCTCCGTGTACGGGGCTGCTGCTTGGAGGGTAGCATGGAGATGTCATCCGTCCCTTCCCAGGGCTGACCAATTTGCCCC
>NW_009627130.1:0-6393 GCF_000690535.1 Cariama cristata | reverse complement strand
AAATAAATAAACAATAATAATAATTATTATGATAACGATGTATATTTTGGCACTAATGAGACTCCATCTTTCTCAACTAGTGAGGGAAGTAGGACGAAACTGCTGGTGTTGTCTGCTTTTTATCTGTGACCTGTGTGGCTAGCCATATATGTATAAATACACATGTATATGTATACATGTGTATGTGTGGTTTTCAGTTTTTCTGTCGGCTGGATCTGGGGGCACAGACCTGCAGCAGTCTAACCTATCTCAGGCTGTTGGATCTAACAGATCCTCCAACAGATACAAAATTTAATTTCTTAATATGTTGTAGAAACATAATCCCCAAATATTTGTGCTTCTGTGCTTTCCAGCTTTCTACTGTTCTGCAGTTAAAATTCCATCTCTTGACCTTCTTCACTGTAAGTGACAGCAACTTGGTTCCCTTATGGTTCAAATGAAATCCTTTTCTCCTGTACTGGCATCCTTTATTCCTCTATCTCTTTTGCTGAATCTGTTTCTTACACTATCATTTCTGCCAATCATTCAAATGCTCTCTCTCCTCCTCTCTCTGGTCCTAAGAGCACTTCAGAGGATGTTACTGAAGAAGTCCTGGTCTTCATCTTCCTATATTTTTGCCTTCAGAACATCTTTTCTACTGTTTTCTCTTTTGATGCTTGGTAAGTGTGGAGAGGGCACAAAAGTGGAGCAAAAACTTTCACTGCAAGGTATTTTCCCCAGGAGTTAAATCTGCTTGTCTTGTTAGTAATAAAGCATGAGATATGACATCAGTGTGTCCTTCCTCCTGATCTGAGGCTCTATTTATTTGGAAAATGTTTGGACAGATGATTTTCACACTAATCACACTGATTTTCACACTTTCAAATAAAGCAAGCTTCCAAATATTGAAATCTCTCTGTACACCCTGAACAGGTAACTGCTTTCACAGGATGAAAACACTAGAACCGTAGGTTACTAGAAAAGTAAGGCATATTGATAAATGAGGCTTCAGAAGTTTATGTCTAGAGAAAGTCAAATAAAGAATCATGTTTTTTTTGCAGAGTAGGTGACAAACTTCATAATAAAACCTGAAGAGAAGTGGTGAAAAACTGGAGCCCTTTCTGAGTGCATGCCATAGGAATAGCACAAGTTATTAGGCAATAATTTGCTTCAATATCAAATTTCAATAGATGTTTGAACTAAAATATACATACTTACTGCTAAATACTGAGTATTTTTTTGCTGTGTTGGGGTCTTTTCTAAATTACTGCACCTTTTTAGAAGACATAATGGCAATCATGCTTCCTGAAAATTCAAAATTATAAGAATACAAGTTATTATTTTTCTTATACCTTAATGAGAAACTGTTTCTTAAGAAGAAAGTGTTTCTTAATAAGAAACTTTTACACATTATGTAACCGCTACATAAGCCAAAATTATTCTTTCAAATGGAAAATGAGTCAAATAAATTCAAAATGAAGAAGGCAAGATTCACTGTGTGAAGATCTGATCCTGTCTAGATATGGTAGATAATTTAGTGAGATACTATTGAATCAAGGTCTTGAGGCTCCTTAAGTGCTGCTGTGCACGTTTCTGGAGCCTAACTGGATTAGATAGAAGTTAGATATCAAATTGCTTAGACTGGAAAAGTAGTTGACAATGTAGAGGTACAACAATTGAGGATTTCTAAGCCAAACTGGAAGATGTCTTTAAGACATAGGAATATCGGGACTAGGTGACAGCAATCCTTTTGGTTTTGGTAGTGATAGTAAGAATACTTCGTTGATGTACTAATACAGCTTTTGAAACCATGGTTCTTTGATGAAAAGTACACAATGTAGAGAGAATGAGTGGGATGCAACAAAAAGTACCAATAATGACCAAACACCAAAATATGCATTTTCCCCATCAAAACACTCTGAGAATAAAATGAAATATGCAGGTTCTGAACATTTACTGGGTTTTGAACGGAAATCTGCTACAAAGAAACAATGACAACTGAACAATACTTTGATCGTAAATGATAGACATGATCTTGTAAAAATTGAAAAGTTTAAATTATTACAGTTAATCTCCTAAAGTATGCTAATCTGTATAGAACTGAAGTAGATGCAGCTGTGTTGGAGGGAGCCACACAGCCCAGTTGTTGCTGTGGTAAACCTATACCTGTAAACTACAATATAGAACTGAGACCAGGAAGTGAACCGTATAAGTAATTGTTAGGGTATTTGTAACAGGAAATTGTAAAATCTGAGGGAACTGGGATCTGCAGGTAAATCAGGATGTGAAAAAGAAGCAATGGATGGGGGTGTGTAGAGATCCATCTGAATGTAATCACAGTTTCATTTCAGGGTAGGACAAAGACTTACTATACTCCTCTTTGAGTGTGTTGATTCGCAACTATGGAATGCAAATACCTAAAAAAAAGAGCCTAGAAAAATGTATAAATATTGGTTTAAAGGAAAAAATAGATTAAACTTCCTTTATATGTTGATAGTTTTGGTTCAGCTGTTTTGGGAGTGGAGGATGAGAAGAGGATGTAATTGTTTAACAATGCAGTTTGGTTTCAGAGGATTTGAGGTGGGGGATGTTTCTTTTAGTTTGTAACAAACTTTAAGTAGCTGGGTTTTTGCCATCCTCTCCTCATCTTTCTATCCCAATGGTCTTTAAGTATGCAAAAAGTCTTGGTCAGGATTTGCAGAAAGACAGCATGACACAATGCAATCACAACATCAACTCCTGATTCATGATGGTAGCTTCTCCTCTTTTGGTGAGGATTCTTTACTGCTTTCTGAATGTAAGTTTAAAGACAGATTTTGTAACTCAGTAGTTGAATTCCATTATGTGAACACTGCATAATAGCAGTAGGACACCAATTTCAAAGTGATTACGATTAGTAATTATTTTACAGTTTTGGTCTTAGTAAAGAGAGACACGCTGTGGTGTAATAAAGATAGAGACTCTATGGTTTCAACAATGGTATTAATGTGTCTTCTGTGGAAAAATTAAAAAATACTTCATATTAGAGGATTTTGGTGCTGCCGTAACATGATTATACAATTAATCACTTCCACATAAGTTTTGGAAAAAACTACAATAAAACTAACTACTGACATAGAATTTGTGTTGTAAACTAGTATAAAACAATGCCCTCTAGGCATTGAATTTGCTTTCTTGTAGCAGTTTTTATTTTCACTTTTAGGGAAGCTGTGTGAAAGAACATATGATATAGCAGGATACTCAACTTTCTGTAAATGTTAGATCTATTATACTCATTACCGTGGTATCTAAACACACATAAAATTAAGAAAATATTTCCCACCACATTTTACAGCTTACTTTCTAAACATATCCCTAGCTAAACAAATTAGCATGGCACTTCTCAAATTTACCTCAGTTGTTCTGTAGAGGCCATGGGTAGACTGTTTGGCCATGTAGAATGTGTCCCAGAGAAGTCATGTCTTGAAAAAGACAAAGTTTGAGGCTTTGCCTTGACATCAGATGGGGAAGCATCCCAGTGAGATGCAAAAGTCAGGATTATAACTCCTTCAAAGAATTAAAAATGAGAGAGGAAACTGTCAGTTAGAATTTATGTTGGAAAAGCTGTTCAGGCAGCCTAAAATCTTGACTGAAACTGACCTTTACAGATCTCTAGCTTATACATATGATCTTAATTCAGGCAAGCTTTTCTTTACTAGAACTACGTAACCTATCAAAGATTACTTGGTTTTTCTCTAAATGTTACTGGCTATTATGTCTCTGTTACAAAAATGCTAGATGGTGTAGGGCCTGATATTTGACTAGTCTCCAATCCCACTGTGGAGAACACTGGAAAAATTTCAACCAGTACCTGCACTTATTCTGATTAACTGACTGCATGGACAGATAGGTCTTTGGAGAAAATGTTTCTGATTATGTCTACTGCTAGTCTTTTAGAAAATATATTACATGTGCAACAGTTCCATACCTGCAAGTTACCCAGACCAAGACAATGAAAGTGAAATCTCTTGGGAAAAGCACAAGTTGCATCATGTAATAACCATCAAATCATATGTGCTGTTAGAGTCCTAAAATTCCTTTTACAAGCAGTAGTTGAGTTAAGCTACTAAACAGAGTTGCACTGCACCCTATAAATAGACCAGAAATGCTCACTTTCCGGGGGCAGTGTTTTGGTTTGGTTTTAATGTCTCCTGTGCATGATCATTGAAACATTTCAGAACATGCATTTCATAAACTGATCAAACTAGGACCAGTAAAATGAAAATAATAATTTTGAAAAGTCTGACTTTAGCTGCTTTCTACCTGCAGTGAGGTTGTCAGCATCATTTATTTTCAGTTACAAACAAATCTTTTCATTTCTGATGATAAACTGGTCTTCATACCAGGGTGTTCTTTACAGCACCTAACAGGAATCAGAAAAATAAAATGGTCAATCCTTTCTGAACGAAGCTTAGTGACAGACGAAGCCGGCAACCCTCAGTGCTTAAATGAGTGTTTCACCCGTATTCTAAATGGAAACAGATGGCAACTTCCCGGAGACTGTGCACATTCCCCAGGAGAGAGGAGAAACATTACAACATTCCACCATCGCACTGGAGCAGATAATTAAGCAATTAGATCTATTAAAAGCTGACAAAGGGAAAAGTAGAGACGAACCTTCTCCTTAGGTTTCAATATGGCAGTACTTGTAATAGCCTATATAGAAAGGCACAGTGTATACATGATTTATGAATTTTAAGACTGATGTATTGTAATTTATGTATGAATGAGCATATGCACACCTAATATATACCAGGTATATTTTACATATATATCTACATATACGTTTATATGCGTGTAAGAGACTGAAGGAGATAATGTATGTGGATGCCTCAAACGTTGTGGCAGAACAGGTTCTGCCCAGTGCTGAGAAGTGGCTAACACAGGATGGGGAGGTTGTGCTGGAAGGTGTGCAGCTCCCTGTTCTGATGGGCTCAGCATGCTCGGTATGACGAGAGGTCACACAGGGTTAATTTTGAGGGAGGGGCTTATGACCACATGAAAGACACCTCATGACCACCCCTCAGTGGCACCTTCACAGAAGATCAAGGGTTATGTAAATCCTTGAGGGATGTGACTGGAGTGATTGAAAGGTGGGAATTTAGACTATAAAAGGCACAATTCCAAGGAGTCACACGTGTGCCCCCACCACCATACATGCGCACCACTGGAGGATTACTGCATCCATCATTGTCATCAACATTGCGGGATCCAAGGGTGGTGATATCTCTCTATTATTTTTGGTTTTCTTTCTTTTTCATTTTTTTCCTTACTTTCCCTTTTCTTCTCATAAATATCATAATAGAACCCACGCTATCTACAATTACGCTTTCCAACTTCCAGTTGCTTCTACCTTAAATAAAATGTTTAACCAATCATTTGGTGTCGTTTCACCTTAATTTAGACCAAGGGAATCATGAAACCATTATGAACCCCTGAGTTATCTAATCCAGGTCATAACAATGCATATGTTATATATATGTGTGGTTACAAATAATTCTCTTTTCAGATAATGTTGAATTTGTTAAAAGTCTAAAGCAAAAGCAATTTATGCTGTAATTTCTCCCAGTGGATTTCATTCCACATAGATATATTTCAGGATGCCAAAATGTGAGGACTGGGAAGTATTATTTCCCTCATGGAGGCTAGTTATCTTCCCCAGTGCATCTGGAAGAGACAAATATTCCCAATAGTATGAGCAGAGAGAGAGCTTCTCCACTTCTTAAAGAATATGTTTGCTAGAAAATGAACTGATCTTCAGTCTTGACTCTGTCTGTGTGTATACTTCAGCACCAGACAGATAAACCCAGTTTAACGACTTGTGTGACAGAATGAAAGATTGTTGTGAAGTCTTCAGCAAAAATTTACAAAGTATTATTAGTTGTGGGATGTGGCATAAAGCTTCTTAAAAGCCTGTGAAAAGAAGTAGATTTTAGGAAAGGGGATCCTTGTCAATGTTAATGTAGGAAAAATTCCACAAATAAAATTTGATCTATGAGACGGTCATTTCAGCAACTCTCTGTCCATATGATTTTACTGATAGTAAATAGACTGGTGGAACTGGAACTAATTTTACTCTCACTATATTTGCTGGGTAAAATGCTAACACTACAAATGCTGCAATTTAATTGTATTAATTAGATCTGCTCATTTTTAGTGCACAGGTGTACATCATAACTTTTACAATTTGTTTCTTTAACGTTTCTTGTGGCAGGAAAAAAAAGGCATATTCAAAGTCCCTTCCCAATCTTCTCTTTTATTAACTGAAAAATGAAGATGCAACTGTATCCGTTTCTGTCTCTTTCCATATATACAGCTATAGAAAGGCATTTTATTAATCCTCTATTGACAACTATAGAATTATATACTCAAAAC
>NW_009627129.1:0-15945 GCF_000690535.1 Cariama cristata | reverse complement strand
TGTTGTGACCCAAGTGCAGGACTCGACACCATGAAGCAAGTCACTTAAGCTTTTAATGATTTCCTTATTTCTCTACCATAGTTAGTAAAGTAAGTTTAGCAACAATTCACCTGATGCTTATTCAGCCAAAATGTGAGTGTCTATCTTTTTTCCTATAAGCTCCCTTACACTGGAAGTTTTTGGGTTGTTTTTTTTCTAACTACAGATCCAAAAAATGCCTACAAAGTGTAGACTCATAAACCCAGAAACTTTATATGGTTAAAGAGAAATAACTGTCAAATGTATCAGGGTCGGGTTTGTGCCTGCCCCATCAAGCTTCCTTTCTTAATAAAGCAAAGCAAAAACTACTATGAATTTGTTTGATTCATCCATTCTAACCATTTAACATTATTCAAAACTGTATAACTTGCATCAAACGAAACAAATTTTAGCTTCCTTACAGAATTTGTTTCCAGCAAACATTTCTCTTTTGTTTTCTGCTTAAGCAAAATTTTTGCATTTTGTTTCCTTAAGGTTGGCAGGCATACTCCAGTACTTCAAGCTGTAAAAATAAAGTTTCCTTCCTATGTTGTTCTAGCTGAATAGAAACTTTTGTTGACTTACCATTCATATTACAGTCTCTTTTCATACCAAATCTTGACACTGGAAATGAAATTGCACACAACTGCTACCAATAAGTCCTGCAACTGTTACTGCTACCAAGAAGAGTTAAGTCAGTAATTTTATACACATGACAAAGATGAGAAGTATCTCAGCAATGAGATCAACGGCTTGGAAGAGATAGATCACACAGGGTACAGTCCTATGACTGCTGCAGACTGCTTTCACTTTTGATAAAAACATCCTCCACACCAGTCCCTCTGATGCTCTGTCAGAGGAAACAAGTGTCCAGAAACAACTTTTCAGTAATTCATGGAAGGGAAACAGAAAATCTCAACATTTCTCTTTTACTATGAAAGCCCAAACCACGGGCTATTTAAAAGCTTAGTCAACACATTATTTTCTTCTTACCTCCAATTGACTTTTTTCCATAGAGGTGAAGCAATCTAAATAATGGAAGAACACTCCAAAATTCATAGAAGTCAAAAAGTTAGCGACTCAACACTAAAAATTGCATTTTAAAAGTTGAAATACCAGTTAAATGGGTCTGCTATTTATAGGATACCACCATGCTGTCCATGCTCCATATAAATTGCTGGCCATAACAATATTTCAAGTTCTGAAATGTTGTTGGAGCACCAAGTGGAGGAACTGTGAACGGAGAGTGAAAAATGAGGAACTGCTAGATCAGAGTGAGTGGGATCAGTCATCAACAATATTTCAAGTTCTGGTGTAAGTTTTGAAATATTGTTGATGACTGATCCCACTCATTCCGATTTAGCAGTTCCTCATTTTTCATATCACATACTTGCGTTACAGTTTAGAGAAGAAAATATAGGTCTCAAACTAAAATTGCGTTCTATGTGAAATAAAGAAATAAGAAAGTACCTAAAAGAAACTATGTGAAAAAGTGTGTGCCTAAATTAAATCTCTCAAGAACTGAAAAAAAAAAAGAAAAAAAAAAGATTCTCAGTGGTATCCTATGACAGGACAAGAAGCAATGGGGACAAATTGAAATACAAAAAATTCTGTTTAAACTTAAGAAAAAAAAACCTGTATACTGTAAGGGTGAGCAAACACTGGAAGAGGCTGCCAGAAGATGTAGTGGAGTCTCCAAGCTTGAAGATGGTCAAAACCCAAATGGGGACAGCCACAAGCAAGCTGCTTTAGCTGGCCCTGCTCTAAGGAAGGGCAACTGACTAGCTGATTTCCACAGGTGCCTTCTAACAACCTCAACTATTGTACAATTCTATGATCCTGTAAGAATCCTAAACTGTATGAACATACCAGCTCAGTTTACCAAGTTCTTATCAACGACACCTACACAAAGAACTGTTCCATGTACTCCTAAGTCGCACAGACACTCAGATTCAGGAAGGCTGCAGAATGATCATCAAAGAGGCTTGAGGACAACACCCATTCTGACTCTGGAAACTCAGCTGCAAAGTGACTTCTTGTCTCTGACAGTTTGCAGACAGAGTTGAACATTAATATGCTTAACACAAATCAGAATAAAATAGTTTTAACTAAAACTAGAACCCACTCAAATTAAACTGAGAACTTATTTTGCTCTAGGTAAAAACAAAAAAAATTATCCTTAAGATCATTCAAATATTCACCACGAGACAGTACACCACAGAAGAAAAACTTTGACTAATATCTACTACTAGTTTCCAGCAATTAATCAGCTGATTTGTGAGATTAGCTAAAGAATCTCTGATCATTCAGTTACCAAATACGACTTCAAGTAAGCCAGATCATCAAATACCAAAACAATACCTAGACAATACATAACCTGCATTTGTATCAGCAGAAGTTACAAAAACACAAAGCAAGTATCCTGTTTTTGTAGACAGTTCTTAAGCCTGTACATTTTTCTGCACTAAGTCAATAGCTGTAATCAAATTGATAGATGCAGAAACATACTAGTTTTTCTAAAAAACAGAAACATGCTGTTTCTGGAGTAAAAGCAATCAAATCTGCATATGCATGAACACTGTACTGAGGAAATTCCTTTGCTTAGGCCTTTAAGAATAAGAGACTGCAGTTATGTGTAAATATGAAATAAATTAACAGTAAAAACTAATGATGGATATAATGGATATAAGGAGATATACCTATAAGCTCTGAGGGATTCTTATCACTGAAATGTTCACATACACGGATAAATGTTTCCGTATTCTCAGGTGTAGGGCACTCACCATGCCTGAAAAACAGAGGAACACACAGATTAGGAGACAGCTGAGGGAAAGGGAAGAGGGAGGGAAAAAAAAAAAAAAAAAGATTAATTACTTCAGTGTGATCTTTCAAATTAAAAGCTGAATATAAAAAAAGTGCAGACAACTTACCCTTTACACTGGAGCTTTATATACTTAATCCCCTCTTTCTCTATATCATTCCTATCATAGAATCTAGTGGTGTTGGTCAAGTCTACCAGTAAACCCATTTTAACCTAAAAAAAAAACCCAAAAAATAAGAAATAAAGTAAATTTATATATGTGGTTCAAATATCAGTGCATAAACATTAAATGGCCAATAACACCCAAATTAAAAGCAATAGCAGGCTACAGCTGCAAGTTTAAAAATTCTTAAATACTGCATTTGTTCGTAAAAATCTGCATTTTACCACCATCACAGTGTTTCTCTGTGAAAGCTGGTGTTTGAATCAGCACCAGCCATCAATTCAAAAGCTTCAGTTTGTTCCTACCAACATTTCTAAATAAGAAGGATCTGCTAACAGCAGGAAAGTATCTGGTAAATAATAATTTTAATGTGTTAAAATACAAATAAGGTGGAATCAGGTGCTCTTATCCTTTAAGTAGAGCAATATTAAAAACTGGTACTGTGAAAGGACCGTAAGAAAAACTAACTACTGAGACTTACGTAAGTATACTTCCAGAAAAAATAACTCATCTTAATTTAACCATCCATTAAACTAGAGTGCAAAACAGACACATTTTCAAGTTTAAAACAAAAATTCCCTTAAATTCTCAGAAATATTTTACTCAAAGCTAGAATGTGAAACAACTTGAAATCTTCAAAGATAGTGTCAGTAAATTAAGGTGGCAGTGTCAACCACTCAGATGTTAGGATGTACTTGAATTCAGGCTGTCTTGCCCACTCTACCCTAATGTGTCCCCTTGTGTATGAACTTGCTTTTTTAGCATTTCGTTTATATAGCTATAAAACAGATCTTTTAAAGCAGTCTTAGGAAGTTACTATGTTTTTAAAAAGCAAGATGGAAAGCAGAAATGCCACTGAGTGGCATCCAACACACAGAAAACATCAGCAAAGTGCATCCTACTGATCCTTGGTCCAAATAACATTTCAACTAACATAAACCTCCCAGTGTTACAGTGCAAAATCAGCTCACTAACACACCTGTGTACTGAAAGTCTTCCTAGTCTCCTGCCTTGTAAGTGTAAGAAATTGCTTTTGGTAAAAATGCTGAATGTCATGCTTTCAAGCAGGATCCTCACCATGAAACCAGATGTCTTTTTAAAAGGCATTTTAAGAGTGGTAGTTTAGCAAAATCCTTGTTCCACAGCTTTGTCTTTTTTAAAGATACATCAACAGTGCACTTAAAAACACATTAACACTGAAGCATGTTATGCATACAAAAACACAGAAGAACACTGCTTCTTCAATATATTCAAAACTCCAGCACATACTCATTAATAAGATTTTTATCAGGTGTTATTTACCTTAAGGTCAACAGACAGGCAATAATTTATCAGTGCAGTTGGAAGAATTACAAATTAAAACACTGCTTCCAGACAAATAATTAATCTCTTCTGAAAACTGGAATACAGTTCAGAAACAGCTGCTGCACATGGATATGTTGTTCGGTAGACCCCAAAGACAAATTTCCACTTATCTACAGAGGTAGTTATCCACAGTATTCAAAGTTCTGATGATATACCTTCACAATACTTTTATAATACTTTTTTACTTTCTTAATAGTTTTATCAGATATTAAAAAGTATTATAATGTTGTGTTAGCAGCATTAAGCATTTGTAGTGTAATATCCAAATCACTTCTGAATTTCTCTTTGTTTACTTCAACTTTGTATATTGTATTCAGAGTATTTACTTCTGTTACTGTGTTTTGCAGAAATACAAGCTACTTCAGTGGGGTCCACCTGAAAATAATGTTACATCACCTGAAACTTCAAATATTTAGTGTCAACCGAGCTGCTAAACATACAGACTGGCAGCATACCAGTCAGTGATTAATTCTGTAGGAAGTATACAAAAGGTAATTAACTCAATGATTACTTTCCTCCCCACCATTCTCAACACCATTTAGCAAATATGTCAAAGACTACTTAATTCACAAGTCAGACCACACAAATTTCCAGGTGCTACATGCTGTACGTCTATAACACTATGACACTGATATAAATCAGTTAAAAATAACTGTTCAGAGGAGAATGACATATTCCCACACCAGTACTTCTAGGTGATTGTACAAGACAACATGCTAGGATAGAAAGTACATCTAAAATGAGCTAGTCCTATGAAAACGATTTAGATATTTTTCTACCGTTCTATACAAGCAATGGCTCCATGGAGGGAATTCACAGAGTATCTTCCAGTAGCATGCCATGCCCCCAAAAAAGCACAAGAATCTCTGTGTTCTGCATCTTATCAATAGTATGGTTAGAGATGGCAAAAAGACTGATGTGAGAATCAGGTGTGTTTTTACCAGACAGCTTTAGTCTATGAAGTCACATAAACAGCCCCCTAATCACCCTCCTCCCCAACTTCTACATAGCTCAGCTTGATAACCTATTCTTTTATGTACAATATGGCATTAGGTGTAATGCTTCCGAGATTTCCTCAACTAAGAGGTCAAAAAGTTATTTTCAAAGACTAAGATGTAATGAAAAAATAATTTTAAAGTAAAGCTTTTTGCATTCAGTTCCAGTCTAGTAAGAAAGAAGACATTCCAAAACGTGAATTACTCTTGGAAAAAAATGCTGTATCATCTGACAGCCTGGAGAAAGCAAAAAAGAATTGTGAGGAAAACAACCTTTAATAAAAGCGTGAAGACAGACTAAAAGGTAACTGTTTAATATATCAAATTGTTAAAGGAGAGCTACAAGAAGAAATGAAGTGATTTGCAGAACACAGTTTCACATCCTCCCATCCAAAAGTAAGGGAGAGACAATTCCATTTTAGTGTTGAAAACTCAAAGTCAATTCCACTGTTCTCAAATACCAGTAGCTTCAAATGGTCCCACCAGAAGCCTCCAAATCTCCCCATACTCCTGCTACAATGAAGAAATATCACTGAGAAGATACGTGAAGCACAAAAATTAATTTTATGTCAAAGCTTTCGAGCTCAAAGAATATTCACATGCTCTTCCCTCAACTTTTAGAAATTACTCTTTTGAACAGACTCACTTACAGATTTTAGTTTCCTGACTGACATGTAGAAGCCAGGAGAACACTACACTACAACGTACTTCAGACCCAAAGCGTCACCAAGCATTTGGGATGTTGCCTTTAATTTGAATACGAAAATGAAATACAGCAAAGCATCTGCTAGAGAGAAAATTGTGAACTACAGGACTCTAGGACTGCTGGCCTGCTATTCCTTTGCCATTATTATTTCAATCATATACAAGCAAAGATCCTGTGAAGTGACACTGTTCCTCACATATTTCATGGAGTAGTAAACCAAACAGGCATCCGATATAATTTAGCCAAAGCTATAACAGCATGTATGGCATACAGAGTGTATAAAGCCTGAAAGCAGTTTCCTTGCTTTACAGAAAGCATAAACATTCACTCTCTTGGTTCATGGGATTAGCTGCACATAACACACTGCAATTTAGAGCATGCAAGGCAAAAGAAAAGGATAAAGAAATTTACAAAAAGTATGGGAGATTACATAACATATGAAAGTATACAATTATGTTCAAAAAATCCATGCAAAAAAACCATGGGTACCACAGAAATTGAAACGTTTCAGTCACTGAACCAAGGTTACACCATGCTTGTCCTAACCGACCACAATTCTCACCCATAGAACAGATTCTAGTCCACGTACGTTCATCACGCAGGTGCTATGCTCTGCTCTGAAACCCTGACAGCACACCAGTCAGCACAGTCATGCTCTCCTAAGTTTGGTCCTAGAAAGTTCTTAATAGAGGCTGATTTTTTAAAAAACTATCTAAGTTAAAACAGATAGTCACCCACTGGAAAAAAAAATGTTTTTCCAGCCAATGTTTTGCATTAATCACATCTTTCAGTCCACCACGCCCATTGAATGACACAGCTTTGGAAGAAGGAATAATTTTAAATTGTTGAGCAACTTCTCACTAAAACATACATTTATTTTTTACAAGGACTGTTGCAACACTACAATTTTAGACACCACATTGAAGCACAATTGAAACTAGTTCTTTTTCTTGCTTCTAATTGTAAAAGATGACTAGATAGAAGGAAAAAAAAAAGTTCATCAATAGCTTGAAATTCTCATCTTTTACATACAATAATACCAAGATCTTCATACCACCCCCATTCTGCTCATACCTATTTTGACCAGGTTCTCCATGTCCTCCTACAGCTACAAAAGCCCTCCTCCTCACTTTCTCACATTCCAGCTACCTCCAGCTATCAATGCCTTATGCATGCGCTCTTCTGCTGCTGTGCAATTAACGGGCTTCGCTAGCTTCCCCCTGTGCGATCCCAGAAGTTTCTCATTAGATGTTGGAACTTGAAAATATCCTCCCCAGGAGGGAGAGAGCATACTACAATACACTGGATTCCTTCCAGTCCCAGGATTTTTTTCTTGCATTTCTTATTTGAGGAAAATAGTTGAAAACAGTGATTGAATTTATTTGTGAAAACAATAATGTGGCTGAAAACTGGTAACTAGTTTTCCTAATAGGAATACTGTAACTTGAGCATACTAATTATCCAAACATTCTTTTGAGTTAACTAATGTCCTAGCTCTTCATAACAGAAATAAAACTACCTTTTATAAAGCATAAACAGTACTAACCTACCTACTCAAGAAATAAAAAAAGTATTCACAGTTACCAATTGCTCCTGTAAATTTTTTTTGAGACCATTAAGATATTATGTCAATAGTGGCAATCAGAAGAAAAATGGGGTTACCATCCCTTATCAAATCAGTTCCTAACACTCAGATTTTCAGCAACCAGCTCCAGGAGAAAAAGGAATTGCACAGTAAGTTTGTTAGAGAAAGTTCCTCCCAGACAGATCTTGTCTTAAATGCTGAACCAATACTTTCAAAAATCTGTGGTAGTAGCAATATCTCACTTTTACCAAAATCCAGATGTAAAAGCTTCTGTTGAAGTCTCTTACTTGGGAGATAAACTATATGGACTTAAGTAATAACAGGTTTCAGAAGTGATTCATTCTGCAAAGTATCAGCAGTAAAACACACTATCGTAAAATGATGAGAACCATGCACGGTCAGCCACTTTCACCTTGGGAAAACAGACTTTTCAAGGTGTCCTCAACTGCACATTCATCTCATTGCCAGATTGTTGGTAAACTGCTGTTCTACAAATATAGCACTCCAGTAACCCTCTGCTTATCTCAGCAAACAAAACATCATATATTTTCAAACAGCAAACATTTAGCAACAATACCAGGGTTCAAGACAATATAATAGATTTGATGAGAACAGGGAGTTTGAGAGAAATTGTATGCTCTAACTGTTAACCAAAATTACCAAAATACAAGTGGGGATCCTCATGCTAGCAATTGTACTATCAGATTCTAATTATCTGATGTCACTCAAGACATTACGAATTTGCAGTATTGCAACAGAACTCATTGATGTGCCTAATGGAAAGGCTATGAAGGCTCACCATGATTTCTTTTTTGGTGACAAATCACTAAGCAGCAAATAGTCAGAAATTCTGAGTAAATCTCTGAAGTTCTCTCTAACTTCAAAGCATATGCAGAATTTTAAATTACTTTAAACCATGAATAAGATTGGTTTTGGAAAACTTCTAGCTATGCCCGCTAAAGCTGGTCAGTCAAAACCAACATAATGCATAAAAAGAGGAACTCAAGCAGAATTTAGATGCACAGATCTAAGAATTCAAACAAGAAAAATCCTACCAGTTCAAGCACCTGAGAACATATGCTTCACTGATAGTACTTTCTTATCACATTAGCCCACAGTTACTTCTGTCGCCGCTACACGGAGTAGCTCACCATCTACTTCATACCTAAGCCTAAATAAGATTCATAAAATGAAGATTCTTGTATTTTAGTCACCTGATTCTTCTGATGTTTAAGCTCTGATATTGTTAAACAAGTTCAGAATTAATTTAGATGAACAGGAAAAAACAAACACACACAGAAAAAATGTCACTAGCACAGTTAGTTCTATAAAAACACAAAGTCAAAAAAATACGGTGCTAATCTTCTATATAACATTGTAATAAACAGATTAAAAGAATTAGGTTGTAGGCCTTTCTTTGCCTGGGAGGTTCAAAATCCCATTTCCCACATCTCCAGATGCACTGGACTGGGCACATTTCACAGACCTACATGAAAGGCTGGAAAGGTCCTGTTCCTCACCTTTATTGTCAAAGTTGTACTACGCTGCAGAACAACAAGCAAGTCGAAGTACACAGACAGAAATGGGCAAAACAGAGAATGAAGAAATAAGTCAGAAGCACAACTCTGTAACCCAATGATAAAGGCACTCATCCACCCTCCTGGGTCCCAATCCACACTCCTAAATTTTTTTCCATTTATGCTTTTTTTTTTTCCACTGAATAAAATCCATAAATTGTTTTCTTCCATACTCGAGGATGACTAGTTAGATACCATAAAGCATTCTATGCATCAAAAGAAGAAAACTATGCAAAGAAACTACAAAAGAGTTCTATTGAAATTCTGTTTTCGCTTTTAAATGCTTTCACTCCCATAAACAAAACTGCAACTTAACATATCTATACGCAAGAGTCATTTGTGAAATTACAAACTCAGACTATCTGAATTCTGACAATGACATCTCTCCAAGATGCAAGAGTAATAAGAGCAGAGTAAGATTCTTGCAGCTTATACAGTGATGAGCTGGAGGATTTTGTGCAATTCTTTCCCATAAGACAGTACTTTTGGAAATTTAGGAGTTGCAGAGAAAACCTGAAAATGTAAACAAAAAAAAATTTTCTGTACAGATGTCCTAAAGGAAGCCATCAGCCACTTTTTTCTTAAACCTGAAAAACAACATTTGAATAAACATTAATAATAAAAATAATGTTTCAATTACTAGAAAATTTAACTTTACCTTCAGACTCTTTAAGTAGTTGGATAACATACTTGGGTGAAAACGATTTTCTTCAGCAACCTGTTCATCATATCTTGGTCCTAACATTGTCTTCAAAGGTAAAAACTTCCCTATGAAAGATAATCAAATTTTGCAGTATTTTATGTATACTTATGTATATGTACACTTAAAACTTAGCAATTTCAAAGCAACATGCTGAGCAGATTTAGAAGTTCACCTTCAATGAAAAATAACCACAGGAAAAGTATCAATAACAGTTGTAGTTAGTTATGAGTTCTCAGAATTCACAAGTATGTTTAGAAGTTTAAGAGAAATACAGGTCAGCTCATCTGAAACAAAGTAATTTAACATTTTTAGCTAGCTTTTAGTGTGATTTAAGCTGTGGAGCTACAGCGCACAACAGAAGGGAGAAAATTTAAACTCAGTACAGTCAAAAACATGAAAATTTTAAATGACAGTTTGTTAGCCAACCATGTAAACATCAGCTTTGATTACCTGCAAACATAAAACACAGTAAAGATCACTGCAAAAAAAAATGCATTTGATCCAGACCACCTATGCACTACAGAGCTTTCTAATGTGCTCCTTAAGGCTTGTTGGAACAGTTCTGCGGCAGTGTTCAATCCTCCCTCCACAACACACCACCTAAAATTATATATCTAAAATGCTTCTAATAGCAGTTAACCTACCTATTTCCTCGGGCGAGGGAAACAGGGGGTTTTGGGGGGGTTTGTTTTGTTTATTTTTTTAACTTCAGTAACTTTTCGGAAGCTTTTCCTATTTAGAAATACAAACAGTCACATGATACTTTGAACTAAGGAAAAACGTAACAACTTTCTACAGTATTCCTTAAAACATCTGATGCATCTGTTCAGCTGTGTAACACAGAGTAACAGCCACCATCCACCAATTTTTAGACAGTATTTAAATGTTCACTTTCAGATCAAGTGACTCAGCACACCCAGCAATAATCATAAAAAATTCTTCTAAATTACTCACAAAAATACTGTTTTCTCATCAAGACAACATTTCTTCATAATAAAAGAAATAAAATCCTCTTGTTTTCAGCAAAACAAAACCACATGGAATGAAAAGACACTAAAACGCCCATTGTATTCAGCTAGAAATCAAGCTTTTAGAGAGAAGCTCACCAATCTTTGTAAAAATAGAAAAATGCACACCATTTTTACTAAATGAGTGCTGCTGAGAGGTTTCTCTAGACGATAAATTAAATTTCATAGAATCCTCTGTAACCTTAAATTCTATCAAACATCTTATCTAGTCTCAAATAAGCATTTAATTTCTAGGAAAGAGACATTACAAACCACAGAAGACAGATAGTTATGGAAACAGAGAAGCTTTACGTAACTTGTTAGCTCAGGTTTGATGTTAATTGGCAACATGAGAAACACCCTCACCTCCGAGACCATTCCAAACTTTCCAGCTAAAAGGAAAGTTATTCAGTCGTATAGTCAACATATACATTAAACAGTAATCAATTTATAGTCACTTCCATTTATTTGACCATTAGAAAAACTCCTAACTTCACTTTACTTCCCACTGCCTTTTCATTCCACCAGTTATACCTCCTCCTCCCTGGTCACAGCTGTTGGGTTGGCTACCTCCCCTCCATTTCCTCATTCCTTGATCTATCTACTTTAATTTTCTTGCTGCTTTGTGTTCTTGTCACCGTCAACACTGTCATTCAGCCTCTCTCACTCACTGTTAACCCTTACACATTAACTTGTAATCTTCCTCTGTACAGACTCATTATGCAAACCCTAATTTTGGATGATCTTAATGCAAAAATCTATCATCACCGTTAAGTTTTGCAAAACGCCAAGCACACTTAAAAGTTTTTTAACTTTGCTACTTGTCACTCCCATTCTAATACATCCGCTCACCCATTATAGAACATGAAGAATATAATTAAACTTTTATTAGCCAAAGCATTCAATTAAGAAAAGGAGCTGCACTGACCAGAGTCAATGGATATGTAAGAAAACTACCATCCTTTATGAGATGCTGGGAAAAGAGAATGGGGTTGGAAAACAGTGCCTGAAGGTTAAGATTGTTTCCTATAGATTCTGATTAGAGACTGTACAATCACACCGAAGACTCTCCTGTTCTCCATCTTCTAGAACAGAGAACGAACACGTTCATTCTCTTCTCAGGTGGACCTTGGTTTAGTGTGATTTGCACTCTGATTTCCTTCTGAGCAATCATGATACATTCCTGTTCATCACCCAGAAAAGACAAACAAAGTAGTCTGGCCAGCAACCCCTGCAGCATTTGAACACCTTTACACAGCTGTGGAAGTGATGAGTATTTTAACAGATCCCATTTACTATCACTTCCAAAGATCAAACACAGATCTTTGGAGGTATTCAGGTGCCCATCTTCGACAAATTCCAGTTTGGCAGTATCACTGAGAAACATCACTTATATGGCAGCAAACAAGCTGCCTGCCAAGGTTAGAAGAGAGCAGTGTAATTTGATTCCAATTTAGGGAAATTTTTTAATCAGATTATGAAAACAATAGGTCTGGGTTTTGGATTGGATTTTTTTTCCTTTGGGGTTTTTGCGGTTTTTTTATTTTTAAAAGTTACATTTCTCTCCAATATAATTTCACATTATTCCTATGCAGTAAGCACTATCTTCCCAGTTTACATTCTTGGGTTTTTTCTAAATTGGCACTGCTACACATGTATTAAAGATCTCGAATACAATCTCATATTGTGTTCCCCTTATAACAGAAAACCAATTTCCCTACCTGGCAAATTTGTCATTTGATCTTTGTACAGAAGCTTGAAAATCCTCCTTCCCTGTGTGTACACAAGCCCCCCTCAGGCAAGTGTCATTAAGCTACAGAAAACTTAAGCCTTAATTCTAAGAAAGATTTCTAACCTTTCTGAGTAATGTGGACGAGTACAAATCAGACAGTAGCTACAGTCTCTGCTACAGTTTTGCTCGACCTCTTATACTAAAGAAGTGATGTAGTAAAAACTGAATGCAGCTCAACTTAAGCCTCAATGCATAAGCATCTGCAGATTAAATAATTCTTTATACTGAACTAGCTGATCTGACAGGAACAAGGTGATATTTTACATGGATATCAAAGCATCCCAATTCATTAGCGTATCTAAACTAAATTATGATAATAATTGTAACTCCTTAATCAAATTTTCAAATTAACTTCAAAACGTTACTGGAACCTTGACACTTGATGATTACCTGCTTCCACAATTAATTTCAGATTTGTCAAATAGTTTTGGAAAGTGGACATTAAAAACCATTTTCCAAATTAGTTACCTGTATAACAGATGGTATTTCTTTAGGTTGAAAAATAGGTAAAAATTCTAAAAATAAGAGGCCAGTATGTCAGAGCATAGACATCAAGTGGATAAACCTGAGAGAAATCAAAGTGAACAACATCAGGTGCCACATTTCCTACATATATATGCTCTAATTTTGGCGCTTTTTTTATCTTAAAATTTGAATTCTAGAGCATATTAAAATAAAGGTAGCTTTTCCACTAGTCTAATTTTCTGTGACATGAAGCTATTAACTCAATATGTGACAGTAAACACTAATTACGTACGATCATAGTATGTTTAGATTGAGCATTGATAAGGATGGTTAGACTGTGTAAAGTGACCAAGGATAAGAAAGGGAAATTTTAATAAAATGGAATAGTAAAATCTGCAATTAACTTAAAAAAAACAAAAGCCAGCATCCTAAAAAGTCAGTCTTCTGTTTCAAGAACAACTATGCTGGGTCAAAGCATCCATTTCACCTAGTATCTCATCACCAGAACAGGTCAATAACAGATGCCTAGGAAAGGGTGTAAAACGATCACAATGATGATCCATCATCAGATTATTCTCCCCAACTACAACAAGCTATAGCTCAGCAACTTCCTGAACCAGAGCCATTACTCTTCTATTTAAGCTGCTATCTCTATATCCATATGCAATACGGATGTTTTTTATAATATCTCACTGTTCTGCATGCTGCATGTATGTCTAGAACAGGATTAACTAACATGAATCAATAGAAGGAGACTGAAAGACGTTTCTCTTGTCTCTTCTTCAATATCTTGTCAGCACTTTCCACGGCAAAACCAAAACGGACTGGGTTTTTGGTGGTTATAAAAAGCAGGTACCTCCAGAGATGGCGATGCCAAGGCAGTAAGCCTGAAGTAACCTGATCACTTCAGATCTAAGAGTTCAGAGAAAGCTCTTTTCATCAAATACGTGATCGAGGTGCTACCACAATGCATTAAACGTGAAGACACGCCATTCTGAACTATTGTATCATAAAACCAGAAAGTGGCCAAAAAACATCAATATTTAAAGAAGTAAACTGGAAAATAATGGGAGATGTAGATCTATTCACCTCGTTCAGAATGAAGGGTCCTTTTAACCCAAATGAACCCAATCTCACCAACAGAAGAGCTCCAGGGCTCATTAGTACTTGCATTCGAGGTCACCTAGAAATTCTAGATGCCACAACCATAAGACAAGAGGGTCATGAGCAAACACTTGACGAATATTAGTCTACAGAAGCCAGAAAAACCCTGCTCAG
This sequence comes from Cariama cristata, assembly GCF_000690535.1. Classification (NCBI taxonomy): domain Eukaryota; kingdom Metazoa; phylum Chordata; class Aves; order Cariamiformes; family Cariamidae; genus Cariama; species Cariama cristata. Next base: position 1,470 of record NW_009627129.1, on the reverse strand, counting down.
CAACATTACCACTATTACACTATCAGATGGGAATAAAGTCATGCACACATGCTTAGAAATTTGATTGACATGCTAATTAAAACTAGAATATAACACATCTGGGAGACAGCACCAACATCAATAAACTCTAAAAATTATCTCTCAGTGAAACTCTTAGATGTCTTTGAACGTAAAGCAGCAAAAAATGAGAGAAGATTGATGGTGTACTATGACTTTTGGTAAGTCGCACATACTAAAAAACTAAAAATCAGGTGAACTAATATAAGAATACATTACGATAAAGCAGCCAAAGAAATGAACCAAGCACTTTCCTTTTTCTGTGTGCTGTAACTTCTTGTGCATGATCGCACTGAATGGAAAAGAATTACCTTGCAGTTACTGAACAAACAAACACACAAGCAGTGATGGCACAGCAGATGACATGCTGATGACGTGCATTCTTGCTTACTCTATGCTGCTATTTTTGAGAAGCCATGGCTTAAAAGACAGACAAACAAACAAAAGCAACAACTTCGAGAAATCAAGAACTTGCTGAGAAGAAAAAGAAAGTATAAAGAGCCATTAGTTTATTTTTGTCATGGTCAAAGGTTAACAACTAAGGCTATCAAATCTCTTATTAGATACAAAGCAGATAGAAAACGCAGGAGTTGTAACTATTAAGTAAATCATGGCACAGTGCCATCTAGAATAGCACACTGAGTAGCAAGCGCTGTGTTCTGAAAAAACACCTTTAAATTATCACAGATAGGAAGATGAAAGGAGTGAAAACTACAAAATATTGTGGAAAAAAAAATGGTGGTTGGAATTGCTTACCTTATAAAGGAAAGCAGAACTTGAAAAAACTGAAAAGAGCAAAGTTTGTCTATCTCATACTAGGCAGCAGGAGAAACATTCATCTGAAGTCAGTATGGTAGTTAGCTCACAATTGAAAAATGTGTGTTTACATGATCCCGAATTCCCTGCCACTAGACGCCAGCAAGACAAGATACCTTAGCAACAATCAAGACAAACAGCACGTTACAGGTAAGAACATCCAAGAGGACAGCAATCACTGACAAAACCTGAAACACACATGAAACTTTGCAGTACAACACTTAAACTCAGCCTCCAGCTAAACAGCTTAGGAACACACCAGGAACTGACAGGTCACTGTGGTTGGCCGAGTAACAGATCAACACTGATAAACATCAGAGCCTTCACGGGGGGAAAAAAAAAAAAAAGCAAACAAGCAAGGAAGAGGCTGCACAGGGGACTCGTCAGGGCCGAGGTATGCTCCAGCACGGCAGCGTCTGCACGCCCGGCTGCCATCCCTCTCATCAGACGTGACGGGTGGGAAAAGTTTTAGTCTTAAACTTAATCCGTGCGAAGCGAGAACCCAGTATTAAGGCTCCCAAGAGCGGGAGAGGGCCTGTACCCCTGCAAGGGAGCCGGGGCGAACCGGTTTCAGGGGCTGCACTAGCCGAAGGGAGG
>NW_009627128.1:0-1560 GCF_000690535.1 Cariama cristata | reverse complement strand
AGCCAGGTGAGGGTCAGTCTCTTCTCCCCCATAACTACCGATAGCACAAGAGGAAACGGTCTCAAGTTGTGCCAGGGGAGGTTCAGGTTGGATATTAGGAAGAATTTCTTCACTGTAAGAGTCATTAAGCATTGGAACAGGCAACCCAGGGAGGAGGTGGACTCACCTTCCCTGGAGGTGTTTAGAAAACATTTAGATGTGGCACTTCGAGACATGGTTTAGTGGGTTTAGTAGGCATGGGGGGTTGGGTATACGGTTGGACTTGATGATCTCTGAGGTCTCTTCCAACCATAACAATTCTATGATTCTATGATTCTACTATCTGCCAGCTCCTTCAGCACTCATGGGTACATCTCGTTGAGGACCATGGATTTGTAGGTGTCTAGTTTGCCTAAACGTTCTCTAATCTGATCCTCCTTGACCAAGGGAAAATCTTCCTTTCTCCAGGCTTCTTCTCTCACCTCCAAGGTTTGAGATTCCTGAGGGCCTGCCTTGACCGTAAAGACTGAAGCAAAGGAGGCATTCAGTAACACTGCCTGATCTGTATCCTCCATCACTAGGGCACCCAACTCGTTCAACAGCGGGCCCACATTTTCCATAGTCTTCCTTTTGCTACTGATGTACTTGAAGAAGCCCTTCTTGCTGTCCTTGACATTCCCTGCCAGATTTAATTCCAAGTGGATGTTAGCCTTCCTCATCGCATCCCTGCATGCTCTGACAATGTTCCTGTATTCCTCCCAAGTGGCCTGTCCCTTTTTCCACATTCCATAAACTTAATTCTTCCATTTGAGTTTTGCCAGAAGCTCCTTGCTCATCCATGCAGGTGCCCTGCCTCCTTTGCTTAATCTCTTACTCACAGGGATGTACCAATCTTGAGCTTAGAGGAATATTAACCTTGAATATTAACTAGCTCTCTTGGATGCTCCTTGCTTCTAAAGCCCTAATCCATGGGATTCCTTCAAGTAGATCCCTGAAGAAGCCGAAGTTAGCTCTCCTGACGTCCAGGGTTGTAATCCTCCTTATTGTCCTGCTTCCTTCACACAGGATCCTGAACTCCGCCATCTCATGGTCACGATAGCCAAGGCTGCTCTCATCCTTCACATCCCCAACCAGTCCTCCTTTGTTTGTTAGTACAAGGTCCAGCAGAACACCTACTCTTGTGCCAGCCTGTGTCTCCACCACCTGCTATCATCAGTGTTCTGCAGGAATCTCCTGGACTGTGTGTGCCTAGCTGTGTTGTTTTTCCAGAAGACAGCAGGGTGGTTGAAGTCACCCACAAGAACCAGGGTCTGTGATTGTGAGGTTAATTTCAGCTGTCTGTAGAAGGCCTCATTGACTTCCTCATCCTGATCAGATGGCCCGTAGTAAACAACCACAGCACTGTCACCCATATTAGCCTACCCCTTATTTCTTACCCATAAGCTCTCAACTCTTTCCTGGACAAGCCTGAGATGACCTGGACAAGCTTGAGAAGTGGGCTTGTGTAAACCTCATGAGATTCAACAAGGCGAAGTGCAAGGTCTGGCACCTAGGTTGGGGCAACCCCAGGTATCAATACAG
>NW_009627127.1:14877-32881 GCF_000690535.1 Cariama cristata | reverse complement strand
AAACCATTCTACAATTCTATGATTCTATGTAATTCATGGAATCATAGAATCATTTGGGCGGGAAAGGACCTTTAGAGGTCATCCAGTCCAACCCCCCTGTGGTGAGCAGGGACATCTCCAACTAGATAAGGTTGCTCAGAGAGCCATCCAGCCTGACCTTGAATGCCTCCAGGGATGGGGCTTCCACCACCTCTCTGGGCAACCTGTTCCAGTGCTTCACCACCCTCATTGTAAAAAATTTTTTCCTTATGTCAAGTCTAAATCTACCCTCTTTTAGTTTAAAACCATTACCCCTTATTCTGTCACAGCAGACCTTGCTAAAAAGTCTGTCCCCATCTCTCATATAGGCCCCCTTCAGGTATTGGAAGGCCGCAATGAGGTCACCTCGAAGCCTTCTCTTCTCCAGGCTGAACAACCCCAACTCTCTCAGCCTGTCTTCCTAGGAGAGGTGCTCCAGCCCTCGGATCATTTTCGTTGCCCTCCTCTGGACTGTGTTCATCATGCTGGACCAGTGGAACATCTTAGCAGTGACCTTCACTATAACACACCTAAACTTGCCCAAGACTGGATATATAAGTAGGAGACTGCAGTTCTACGAGCACATAGAGCCAACGCATAAATATTTTAAATTAACATCTCTTACTAGAGTTACTACTATCATCATTTTCAACAGGACAATCCATTTAGTATTAATTTTCAGCAATACTTGTGTGTGCGTGTGTGTGTATGTCTGTGTATTGAGGGCATGTTTGGAGGGGCCATGGCCCGTCATGGGCCGTGATTCTGTTTTCCTGTGCTGTACCCAGAGATAGGAAAGGAAGCCCGTGACTGTAAGGTGTACATATATAAGGGAGTTAAGGGAGGTGGAGCATATCCATTAGCAGTTTCCAATCTGTACATAAGATACAGAAGATGTCTGTAGGGAGCGTAAGGTCTACTCAGCCTGCCCATACAGCCCCCGGCGGGGCCCAGAGCACCAGCATGTTGCAGCCTTTGTATCTTGCGTGCCTAAGTGCTCCGAGCCCAAGCTGCCCCTCACACTGGAGTCCTCAGGTGGTGGCCACGATGGGGCATGTACTGTGGTTACCAATGCTCCCAAGGCTGGGTTTTTTGGGGGCAAGGTCAGGCTGGTTCAGTCAGCACAAAATGCGCATTCATGCACCAGGAGCCTGATCCTTCTCAGTCTTTTGTGGGACCTCAGTACCAGGCAGTTTTTGAATGTAAGGACTGGAAAGAAGATACTGAGACAGCTTTTGCTCGCTGCAATAGTTTGAGGATTATTCTAGACATGATCTGCCCTTGAAAATTCCTTTATGTGCTCGGGGTGAGGTAGCACTATTCTATTTCGATAAGGCTTTTAAAACAAATATAAGTTCTCTTCTGTCGATACAGGATGCTGGGATTTACTTTGAAAAGTAAATAATAGTATTTTATGGTCCTTTTACCTACCTGCTCAGCTATTTTCCTGTCTCTCTGCTGCACTTCTAATAAAGTGCTCATCCAAATCACAGTAAGGCTCCTACCACAAAGACCTACCATTCTTTTTTAAGACAATCACAAAAAAGAGAAGTTTCCTTTTTACTAAAACTCCATACATGTAATAATTGTTTTAGAGACCAGCCTCAACCATGCCATATTCTTTCTTCCTGAAAGACACATCGGTGCTGTAAGGATATGTCTGTATTACTAGACACTTTCCAACTTTCAAGTCCGGGTGAATTCCCTACCTATATCCCAGCTTCATAGCAGCACGAGACCCTGGCACATGCTACGTCCCCCAGCACATCACAGACAGTAGTCTGTAGACAGCTTAAGTAATTTGCCTTCCTAAGCACCATAAACTTTCTGTAGGAAAAGTTAGTACTGCATAGTCTGTGAAGTCTCATATATTATCTCTTCAGACTTAAAGGTTGGTCTCAGATGTCTCTTCTCCCCACTCCATAAAACTATAATCTTACGAGGACCATTGATTTTTCAAGTTAATGTTCCATCTTCAACTCCTACCATGGAGAAAATGGTTTTATCTTGTTATTTGCACCATGGAGTTTTTCCAGAAGGAACAACACTAACACTGCCACAGGAATGGGGAAGGAAAATAAAAGCAAAATGTTATTTATCACCATAGCCTGGGGGCATAAAAAGAGGCTGAGAATATCATATTCCTCCTTTTTTCTTTTAAGACATTTCTATCATGCTATTACAATATGAAGGATTATCTTCTGGCTTTGGGTTTTTTTCCTTTCTCTTGTGGAGCTGAAGAACTCACTGAATTTAAATAGGAAGAGAAAAAATCTCTCAACTGCTATAGCACAAACTGCAGCATATGAAATTGTTCAGATGTTTCTCACCATGCAAAGTATCAGGATACCTGATAGAATGGAAAATCCTTGTGTGTGCATGACATTGTAATACACAATTAGAAGTGCACACTGAAAGGGAGCAGGAGAAGCTCCATCTCTGTCCAAAATCTGTGATGAGGGATGTACTGCCAGATTCCTCCTCTCTGTTCATGCCACACTGTACCCAAGCATATTCCTATAGAAAGGGCTTCCCCACTAGGAAAATGTAGGAATACATAGATGGCATTGACCTGTTCTAGTCCCCCATACCCTGAGAAAACACAATTAGGTCCTTGAAGTACACATCCACTTCCCCCTGGACTGTAAGTCCCAGGATGAAACCAAGTCCTGTTTCATCAGGAATGTCTCCTGTTTTGGGGAACCTTAGGAGCTTCTTCTCTGGTATCTTCCTATTGTCGTCTTCCCTGTTATTTCCCCATCCCATGTCAGAGGAACTTCTCCTTCTGGGTGAATGTGCCCGGGTTAAGAGCATGCGTAATGCGCAGCATGTCGTGCATGCTGAGTAGCTATTGAATTGTGCAGGAAAGTCTGCAGGGTTGACCAAGCTTTTTTTTCCAGCAATGGAAGGGAGCTACTGCTTAGGGCAGTCAGTGAAGCAGGCACCATGGTCATGGCACAGCGTCCTCTGAGATGACACCCAATGATTCACAATCACTTCTGCTTTCAGCACTGGTCTTACAGAGGTTATGCCTTCCTCTCCTGGCAGAACACCATTATTTCCAGATTGCAGGGTTCTTCTGTTACCGAGTCTTGAAAAGCAGGAAAGATTTCCACGTTGAGGTTGGTTTGGGTTTTTTGCAACAGTTATCACAATTATGATGAGAAAGGAGGTCTGTGTACAGAAACCAGAGTGTCCTCATTTGTGACTGCCCAGCAAACACCTTCTTTTTAGCTGCAGGACTGTATAAACATCCAGGCATTCAGGCTGTGCATTACCCTGGATGAGGGCACAGACATCTACAGTGCAGCACACTCTGTGGAAGGTAAGTTACACATCTGTGCTAGGAGGAATGGATTACAAATAAAATGAGCACCCATTCTGGAAGAGGTGTCTAGCCTATATTTGGATGAATACTTACAGCCAGATGAAGCACACTGTTAATATTTACATTAACTTCATTAACATTAAATATCTTCATTGATTTATCTAAAGACTGACACTGGTCTGGTTTTGTGGGGTTTTGTCAAGTCTGTTTTCCTGATAAGTCCTGTGCTGTTAGCTGTCCCCAATTCTGACCAGTGCCATACGGCAACACACTCTCTGAAGGGTACAGGAGCCCTCGGCAGGCTTACAGGAGTGTCTGCTCAGCAGTATCAGCTCTGCCAATTACTCTGGTTCTCTGCTATTTATTTATGCCTTGTGACGGTTTTGTATCTCTCTAAAACTATTTGCCTTTTGGCAAAGAAAGTGCAAAACAGATGTACTGCAAAACCAGCATTCTCCCATTGCTTAGACCACCCATAGTATTTTCTGCTCACTTGTCACACTTTATTTGTCATATTTTTGATAACACAGGAGAATTAAAAAGTCACAGACTTGACATTTTCTCTTATTCTTTATGAGCATCGTGCACAGCCATTGACCCGAGATTTCATGAAAGACAATTTAGAAAAAAATGAAATATTTTAATCTATTTCACGACTCAAGGGTGTACCCAGGGCTATACCTGCTGTGTACATTTTGGCTTCAGTAAGAAGAGAAACTGCTTTTGCATTAAAACTTTCTCTTGGTTCTGCCACCTTGCAAGCTCTGGGAACACCTGAAGGGTTCTGATGTGCCATGGCTTCCCTTGTGCAGTGTCTGATATACTGATATAAGACTTTGTCAGGAAATATCTTTATTTTCACCTGACAGACTGATGGAATAACCTTTTTTACTTTCTGCCTTTCAGTCAAATTACTGTGTTGTGCTTGTTCATATGAATATCTTTCACACGAAATAAAAGTCGTATGTAATTTAATTAAATATAAAGGGGATTCTCTAGTAAAAATTCTCTGTACACAGGAGAGATCCTTTAAAACTTGACCTTTTGCACATATTACTTCTGCATGAAGACTGTCAAACAGTTCCTTAGATTTAAAACTAATGCCAGAGAGTTTGAATTGGGCAGTTTGGGTTCTTCTGCTCCTCAAAACCAGAAAATCTCTGGCATTAAGTATAAAATCTGATTTTTCTCTGCTTTTTGCTTAGATTCAAACAGGAATGTCATTTTTCTTAATAGATTTTAAATTACTTTTTTTCATATAATATGTGACATATTCAAGAAAAAAAATGTTGAGGTTTTTTGTATGATTTTTTATTCTTGGGAAGAATTTCCACTTTTCAGACAATCCTAGTGAAAACCATCACTCAGGACACCTGAGTTTGGTTTTCAGTTGTTCTTTGTTGGTTTTGTATTTCCATGGGAATTACAGAGGTTAAATGAGATGGATAAATTGATTTTTAACAGCCTTATTACAATGAATATTTGCCAATATGTTCTCAGCTTGAAAAATAAAGCTCTTAAGATTTAAATTTTTAGCAGCCTTTCTCCAAAAGTAAAATTTAATTAGAACCCAATTACACTGAAATTGAAGTAACTGCTGAGATAGTGCAATGAATACTCAGTCCCATATGGTCTGATTTATAATACACAACCACTTTGAAGAACTCCTTTATTGTCCTCTCTATTCGTATGCATTTCCTATTAATATCAATAAGAATTTTATGGGTGCTTTGCATATATTTGAGAAAAATTTTAAATAAAGTCATATAAGAATCTCTATTTTACTATATATTTACTATGGCTTTACACTGCCAAGAATAAAAATGCATAAATTCATGTTAAATTTCAGGATCTTAAAGTTTCTGTTGGAAAGGTAAAGAGGAAAGTAAGTGAATCTTTTAGAAACATCAGTATCACCTTAATTCTTTAGTACAGAAAACCCTTCCTAGAAAATACAAAGTAAAGTTTCCTATTTTGTACCCACTTACACCGATGTGACCCCAAAATAATGTTTCTGAACTCATGATTTCTCATTATTCTAGACTTAAAACAAGGTCTAACAAACATCTCTAAGCTATATGTCCATCCATGACACAAAAGTTAAAACAAAACCAAAAAAACATCCAGAGATATTTTGCCAGACTATTTTCTTACCCTCCCTCATTTTTCTCTCAGGGAATTCCTGACACTTTTAAAAGGCTTGTATCTGAGATTACCAGCTAATTACACGACCAGAATTTAGAGCAGAAGGAATCCTCATGCTTTCTCCACATAAGGGACAACATAAGGTACAAGACAATGGAAAATTAGAAGGATAAAAATCAGTGAAGAACCAGCAGGTCTGCAGAAATGGCCCTTCTTGACTCATGCTCTAAATAATTTTTGGTCAAATTTCAAGCCAGAAATAGCTGCAATTGCTTATCTTTTAATGTCTAACAGGAAATGTTAATGATTAAATGGTCATTAGTTACTGACACAACTAGCATTTCCTACAAGATAATTTTGATGTGGACTTAGGCTACCTTGTTAAGCTCAAGTTATTTTCTCCAGAGATCATTTTGTATTTTCAAAATGGTTTCTGTAAGACAGCAAAAATACATTTTAAAAAACAATTCTCTGTATGATCAGCACAATGATCAGGTTTTGAAGGCTGGTGAAATGGCAGTAAGATACCAAGTTAGTGTACTAAGTGTTTTGTTAATATCTAACAACTTTTCTTTTTTGTTACAGAAATCTCCTCTTACTTCCTCTTATTTTCTTACATACAAAAGGCTTAAAAATACTTTTATTGTATCTGTTTTCTCAAGTTACACGGACTGATTGCAGATCCAACAACGCCATGGGAATTGCCAACAGTTCTGCTTGTTGGCAGCTAAATGTCACTGAATGCTGATACTGTACACAGCCACGTAACTTCTTGGATGACACCTGCTTCCACAATCCAAGCACTGCCACAGAAAGCCAAGGTGTGTTCCTGAAGAGGAGGTAGAAGACTCTATATAGCAATGTCCTCCTCTTTTTTTTTTTTTTTTTAAACCCAATTCAGGCTGCTACTGTCATTATAAAATCACCATAAAACATCTTCACATCTGCGAAAAGGAGTTGAGAAGTTGGTTAACTTCCGAGCACGTACTTGCCCATGTGGGAATCTCGCAGGGTGTGATGACCAGCACACCGGCCCTCCCGCACATGCTGTGTCAAAGGACCATTTCCTCTCCTCCACACCGAGACTCTGTTCTCTACTGCATTTGTGGGCAAAAGAGCCAAACCATGAATTTGCATTTGCTCAGGTTTTAATAATATTATTCAGAAATACATCTTTATTAGTTGCTTTTCTGCTCAGGCACTGCTAAATCCTGCCCAGGTATAAGCTGATTTGAAACTTTGATGTTTAATTGAAACGTGTCCTTGAGCCTGTTGTTAGTATTGGTCAGTATGCTGGAAAACGTAGCCTGACTTCTTGTGGTACAAGCCGTTAGGGTGATCCAGCCACCTTGTTTCAATAAAAGCTAAACCCACAAAGACACTCTTGCAGTGTAAACATCACACAGAACATTCAAGAAAATCATAGTAAAAGGTCATTATTTAAGTGGCAAAGCAAAGATCTCCAAAATTAGAAAATGCTGGATTTACAGTGACCCTTGCTATCTTTAGCACCTGCCTTATGCAATAAATAAAGAGAAGACCTGTGGGAGTGGAGGAGTTTGTGGTCCTAGAAGTACGGACAACCTCACTCAAAAGACAAGTGAGAGGCATCAGTGATTTTAGCTTTTCCTTCTTCCTCAGTGCCAGGTCCAGCAGCTGAGCCAGGCTGAGAGCAACCACCGATGTAACGTTCAGCTGAGGGACAGGAGCCCACGGTGCTCCCAGGGGTACAAAGGTGGTTTAGGACTCTGCCGTTCCTTCGCCGAGGGAAGCACTGCTAAAGTCGCTGGGTTTTCTTCACTGAACCTACAGGAAGGTGGTAATGATGAAACATGGCGAATACACCTGTCTTTGCCTAGAGAGGAAACGAAAGCAGTGCCTAGGCATGGAAGAAGCATTTAAGTAAGGCTGGTGCACAGTAAAAGCTATGTTTGCCGTTGCTGGCAGTCTCTCCTATGGATACTTCCCCTGCTTCTGACAGCTCCATTCTCCGCAGCTACAGGATCAGATGGGAAAAGCTGCTGCAGACTCACGAGCCCACCCAAAGGTAGGCTGTGCTTCTCTGAAACGTGTGCAGTTACAGAAACCAGGTAACCCTGCTTTCAGACCCGCAAAGCTGATGGGGGCTTGGTAGCATCCAGCTTCAGACATTGGGATGCTCAAAGGTAAGGGTACTTTGTCATTTTAGAACTGGCAGTTCTTTTAGATCGTATTGATTTTATTTCATTCTCTTGAGATCATCTACTCTTAGCTCTAAGTATAATTCCAGACTCTCACACCTCTTAAAATCTGTACAGTCCAAGGTTATGCATACCTTAAGGCTGGAATGGACTCCCCAGCTCAGCCTGGGCAAAGGGCTGTGTGTAGCTGTGCAGAGCATTGCAAAAAGGCCAAGAGACAGTATGTGCCACTGGCAATAGGGGTGTTCCGACAACACCAGTCATGGCACTCAGGTAACAGTGTGTTGTCCAGGCCAGGTCCTGCAAAGCATTTCAGCAACAGGAGACAGATCTTGGGATATGCTTATAGGTTTCATGTAAGTCTGGAGTTTGCAGTGAGAGGAGTGACAGTCGCAAGGCATGAAGAGAAGACACAAGAGGCTCTAAAGCACTCACCTGTTATGCCTAAAATACATATGACATTTTTTTAGTAGTTCTGATGGACCACAGTCAGCTACATCAAGCACAGTTAGCTTTCCAAAGGTGTTTATCTGCGGTGGAGCTGGTTTCCCATTATGCATGTAGGGAGGGGACAAGCAAGGTGTAGGATACAGCTGAAACATCTCCCTTCCATCCTTTTCCTGTTCTGCCTTTCCAATTCCCAGCTCCTGTGAGAAGTTGGCTGCTGCATGCCTTGGCCATGAAACGAGAAGGTGCTGAGAGGACTGAAGTGAGAAGCACCTTGTGTGGCAGGCAGGTAAGTGCTACGTGGTACAAATGCTGGAGGGGCTGTCTGCTATAGAGCAAAATTGCTGATGTCAGCCAGGATCTCTTGTCTCAGATGCCATGTAGATGGGATTCTCCAGCTTTAGGGAAGCTAAGGCAGAAAGTTGCAGCCCATCTCCACACAGTGGGTCTGCTGGAGTTAGACGTTGGAAACAAATGGGAAAAGCCGTCTGTAGGCACTGGGCAGCGGTAATACAGACTGGTTCATGGAGCAGCTCAGAACCATGAAGGGTTAAAACCAGCTAAGCTATGGTGCCATCCCTCTTGGGAGAGAGGCAGCATTAATATCTTCTTCTGTTCACTCGATAGAAGTGTCTTTTCTGAATTAAACATGCACTACAAGGTGAACCCATAGTGCATTGAGCCAGCGATGACACAGAGCTTCTGACTCACAAATTACTCCCCTTGTTTGGAGAACAAAGTAACAAAATCCCCCTCCTGACAGACTGAAAAGAGTTCACCAGATTAATTAAGTATGGTCACATATTATACCTTTTCTGTTCAAAATCAATGCTATAGAAATTTACTAAGTGTATCATGTTGTCATACAAAATCTAAACGTCTCTAATTTACCTCATACAATGAGAATCCTTAACTATACCACCTACAGGAAAAAGAAAAGAAAGAAAAAAGAAATACAAACAAGATTTTTGGCTCTAGTATATTGCCATTTTCTGATTGACTTAGGCCATAAAAGTCATTTAACAGATGTTCATTAAAAGCAAACACAATTCTTTGGCATTCTTGCTAGTCACCAAGAGAGCAGTAGAATGGGGAGTCAGAAATAAGTCAGAAACAATAAGAAATGAAGGCAACTTGTCAAAACTGAATTAGACAATTGTCTAAGTCAAATCAGAAATCAAAATCAAATCTGGCTAAGCAATATACTTTTGGTGTCAACCTGCCAGTTTGGCGGCTGCAAAATGTGCTGTAATGTAAAGCATGGAGTCAAGTTCTTCAGTCAGACTTCCCCCTTCCCTCCGCTGGACCAGGACCAATCCCAGAACTGTCTGAATGCACTTATGAGTTGTATTTGATTCTACCTTTGTTAGCTTGAAATATAAAACTTTCTCTCTCTTTGAGAAGCTACATCTCTTGAGCTGTAGCATGCACATTTTCAGATGTCTTTCTCTCTCATCCAGATCTCAAGGGACCCATAACCTATTAGAAGTTTTATGCTTTCAGACTGCATTTGCCAAAACGCGGTCACATTGGCAATCTTTGAGCCAGCAAAGACCATTTGAAGACATACCTTTTTGGGCTATCCTTGTTCTCATTCCTCCTCCTCCCATACCCGCTTCTGGCACAGCGGATGGGGCCCCCTTGCCTTTGGCAGGCAGGAGAAGACTCATCATGGCACAAGGAAGAAGCCGATAGCAGGTAACACCGAGCATCCACGTAGAGCCCTGTGATTGGTACAAGTGCTACAAACATGCAGGTGGACTTTCAAAAGCATCCAGTGATTTTGCGAGGTTGACTTGTGATGTCTTTGAAAGGCTGACTGTTGTGCCACAGACTCTTATTTTAGAAATAAGTGAAGAAAGAAATGGTACTGGAAATCAACACTGCAAATCTTCAACTTCGTATGAGTCCATTTAAATTATGAGAAAGCATTTTTCTCTCCTGCTCCCAAATTGACTCTTCCTGTGCTTATATTTCTGTGAATCTGTTTTGACTGAGTTAAGAAAAAAATCTATGGGCGGGTATGTTGCAAAAAGTAAAGACATTTTTCCATATTGTAACCAAAGTGGCTTTGTTGAAGACAATTATCATTTCACAGTGTAATGCTCAATGAAGTACCTCAGGTCTGTTGAGAATTCAACCATACTGACCTTTCAGCACTCAGCATTGTAGCGTTTCTCTTACAGGCAGGGTGGGATGACAAGATGCTATCAGACTTATTTTGTAGTAGCTTTAGACTAGAAAAAAAAATGTCTTAGAGGAATTAGTGATTACCTCTATTCTCTCATTTTTCAAAGACTGTGAGAAGGGATGGTAGTTATCTCAATTGTTGCAAAAATATTTTTGAAAGAGAATCAAATCAAAACTCAGGAGAGGAAAATAGAAAAGAATGTATGTTTCTGAAATAAGAAAGTCTTCATAACAGAAAAAAGAATCAGATGGTATTTTAACAACTGTTTTGGCATAGATCTCAATGTAGTACCTGAAAAGCTGACAGGATCTCATTTACAGATTTCCCTTGTTTCTTTGACTACAGTTAGAAGAAAATACTTCATATAATGCATTCTACAATCATTTTTTTAATTGTTAACAAGCAGTGCTGTCTGGAAATAGCATCATACATACAGCCATATTTGTAGACAATGTGTACAAAAGCACAGTAACAGACACTTCCAAAATGTGCATATTGGGTTAGCAATACAACGAGTAAAGCTCCAGACAGATTAACTAATTCCCCCACACCATGCTACAAGAATTTGAGAGGAGGCACATACAATTTAGGTTACTCGCTCAAAACAGGCTTTGAGTGTTAGACCTGGGAAATAATGAACCAAAGTTGTGCTGATTTCCTGACAAGAAGGAGTTACAGTCTACCTGGGAATACCTTCCCCGCACAACGAAAAAGAACAGGCAGTAGCTTGCAGTTCTGCCAGAAGGCAGACTCATGCCAACCATACCACACATAGCAATTTAAGACACTGAGTGAAGAGTATGAATCAAACACAAGCATCAAATTTACTACAAATTAGATGATTATTTTTCTGGTAGGGTACCTGTATCATCTGGTAATGTCTGCATCAGACAAATGCCTTCAGGAAATAAAAAACACAATGGATTTAGAAGTCCTATGAAATGTTACACTGTGTAGAGAGATTGCCAAACAAAATGAGAAGCAGGGAATCAGAAAAATAATGCAGAAATAAAAGGGAAACTTGATCACAGTCAGTGATCACCATCAAGAATTGAGAAAGGAAGACTTTAAGCTTTTGTGTTTTGTGGGTATAAAATACTCATGACTAAAAATGATTCAAGACTGATCAGAAGAGAGGAATCCAAAATTCTGGCTGGCATCCAGGAAGAATTAGTGGCATAAAATTAAAGAGGAGTTCTGAGAACATGTGGGCTCACAGGGAATTAAGGCATGGAGAGAGAGAAGGGGTGAAATGGAGAAAAAGGAGGATGAGGCAGTGTTAGGCAGTTATGGATGACAATTTCTAAACCATTGCAGACAGATTTACAAGTTCATGTCAATCTGCTCCTTTGTGTAAAGTCTTCCAAGGAGCCACAGGGCCATTGCAGTCAGCTGGGGCAGGCAGCACAGAGCTACTCTGCACTCAACTTCATAAGTTTTCTCATTTGAATACTGCACACAACTTTAACTACATTACATACTATAGGCTTCACCAGCGAGACCACGCTGGTTGACATTCAGACCTTCAGTCAGTTACTTTCCCTGTCAAGCGCTAACAATTGGGGATTTTTTTTCAGGTAATTAGCTAAAATCAGTTACAGATTACATCAATATACCTTCTTCTTGCTTTAAAAATTAGGGTAGGGGTATAACTAGCCTTGAAGGTAGGGGAATTGGGAAAGAAATGTTGAACTTTAGCTGGTTTAAGAGTTACAAATAGAACTAAGTAACAGCAACTGCATTAATAATGACAAAAGGAACTGTAAGCTGCTACATTGCATTAGCTCTCCAGCTTTTGAAATTGTAAGACTAGCAACTAATTGAAATCTAATCTAAATTTCTAGTGTACTTTCTACTACTCACCTTAGAGAAGTCACTGCAGAAGTACAGGCTACAGCATTGTGGTAGAAAGATCTGTGCTGGAGCAATCACACCCAATTTGAAAAAAAAAAAAGCTATTTAAAATTACATTTGGCCCATGAGCTGCCCATAAAAAACTACTTCCACATGGCACCATTGTCAGCCATTATTGCCCCTTCTCCTAATAAGGACGTTGTGAACATCTCTCTGGAGCTCAGACCCAAAAGAGCCCCTGCCCCAGCTAATCTCTCACCTGGCTTGGGGAATGATATTAGTTTGATAGGATGCAGCTGTATAAGGAGGGAACCAGTTCCAACCCCATCAGCTTTTTCAGCAAGAGCTGGTGCAGCCCTGAGACAGATTAGAAACTTTTATATGGGTAGCTTTACACGAGTTTTTGCAGTAACAAGCTTCAGTTATTAGGTCTATTTGACTACGTGTGTTGACACGCGAACTGATTTTAAAAAAAAAAAATAAAATAAAGAAAATCAAAGGAAAAAAAACAATCAAGAAAAAAAAAACTTTTATATGGGTAGCTTTACACGAGTTTTTGCAGTAACAAGCTTCAGTTATTAGGTCTATTTGACTATGTGTGTTGACACGTGAACTGATTTTAAAAAAAAAATAAAGAAAATCAAAGGAAAAAAAATAATCAAGAAAAAAAAAGAGGCATTTTAAAGCTGAACTGCTTGCTTTCTTGTGGTTTGAAGGGCAGCTTTGCAGGCCTTGCATAATGTATCCCCAGCAGAGGAGTGTGAATGAAAAGAGGGAGCAGTAAGCCCTCCTAGCAAATTTATTCCGGACAGGGTGGTAATTGGTAACTACAGCCTCACCCACCATTCCCTACTGTTTTAATTCCAGCTCTGCACTGACCATGTACCTTGAAAATGTCCTCCTGGGAGTACCAACAAAGACCTCTGCACTGCCCATGGCACTGGGCTGACTCACAAAAAACATTGGAAAATCCTTCTTTTAGGCAGCCCAGTTAGGATTTTCAGAGGTGCGTTGACTATTTACGCACAAGGGCCTTCAGGAAAAGAAAGTGTGTCTTTTAAAGCTGAGATTTTCAACAGTATTTGGGCTTTGTTTAGTGTGTACAGGAGGAGTAGATCTAGACAGCAAACAGCTGGTACTGAGCAACCAACACCAGCTACCCATGCTTCATCACTTGGGGGTTATTTCAGACTAGAACTTGTCTGGTCTCATGGGCTGGATGATCAGTAGTGATCAGAGTATGTTAGGTGTGCTCCTTCAGTTTGGTTTTGTCTGGTAGTAATCTGGGTTCTGGACTCTGAGCCTGCTCTGAGCTGCATTAAATCCTTGCCACAGACCCTCTCTGAAAAAGCCACTCAGAACCTTACCTCCTTGAACGTTCAACCATCCCATTACACTTAGTGTCCTTCTTAGCTGTGGATGGATATCAGCAAGATCAGTTGGTAGCAGCAAATATAAAGCATGTAGACACTCTAAACCAACGATGTCACAGACTTAACAAGTCAGAGAAATGAGTTTTCAGACACTGAGTTCTAGAAAACCTGCATGTTGTGCACAGCATTTTTCTTCTGAGATGTTAGTCGTGAAAAGAATGTAATTTTAGTATATAAACTTCTGATCTCAACAGCAAACAAAACCCTCGAAAAGTAAATTGTCATCATGTATGTCTGCCAAAGTGAAAAAACAAGACAGATTTAAATGAGGTAACGATCTGGCACTCTATACTTGAATATTTTTTTTATCTGAAACTAGATTCTATGCATTGCAATGGCTCCTTAATTGGGTCAAAAAATGCCTACCAGTCTTAATGAACAATGTTTGTACACACAGCACAGCTAAAATCATGCAAAATCTATTAGAGTAAGACATAAGCCTCAATCAGTTAAAAATACATATTTTTCAGATCAGAAAATCTATACTTTTTAAAGCAATGTTAGATCAGCTACACTAATACTCACACCATTATTCTGCTTTTGTAAGAAATGTTAAACATATATTAGCATCTCCTTTAAAGTACAACATTAAGCCAGTTTTGTTTTCTCAACAAAATGTACTCTTCAGCTCTATCTGAAAGTAAGACTAGGTGTGAAATAACCTCAGACTGGCCAGACTGTAAAAGATCCTCTGTTCTGAGGACTCAGACGGTATAAGCATACGAGAGCCAAAAGTGAGTTACAAACTGCAAAGAAAATGTTCACATTTGTTCCACAGTTAAAAATCACACCTATTAAATCACGACGCTTCTTGTTTCAAGTTGTGCCCATTGAGTTGTGTCATGCTAGTCACTGTGTTCCTGGTATTGCTTTTCAGGGAAGTCATTTGAATGGCAGAAGAGTTGCGCAAGTAGCTGGCTGATCTCTCTTGCTGAGTTTTCTTCCTGCAGCGAAGCTGGTTGTTGAAATGTCTTCTAAAACTCTCACTGAGAAAATACAGTGCAAATGGGTTGACACAAGAGTTGCAGAAGCTTAGCACTCGGGCCACTAAGGTAACAACCATATGTCCTGTCGATGGATCAATCTCATTGTGATTGAAAGATCGGTACATGTAGAGCACGTGGTTAGGAAACCAGCAGATAGCAAAGAAGCCAACAAAAACTAGAACGATTTTTGCCAGACGTTTCCGAGTTTCCATCTAAAACGATGAAGAGAACCTAAATGAACAGCGACGAATAGCACTACTCCACATAACAGACTTAATTAAAACATACAGCATTTCGCTTTATATTAGCTTTAACAACTATCATAAGTAAGACCAGTAAAAATGCTTCCTTCAGGGGCTGAATTACTTTTTCTATCTCATTTACTCTCCTTTCCCACTTTCAGTTTGCTTTCAGTGAAAGATCCTAGCTGTTTGCAGTTATAGAAGGTTGGTTGCTCTTTCTGTATGATACACACAGCAAGATTGATTCATCACCCAAGTAAACGTTGGCTTTTAGCCTGAAAGCACACACCAAAGGATGTCATGAAACATAACCTTTTCTGATGAGATCTCAGTGCTTGGCTTGAAACTTAGCTTTAGTTAGAGAGCTATTTAGAAACCATTGGCTTTGAAATCTAGAGATATTGTGAGTGAAATGTAGAGACATTGCTAGGGTGTTAGCTATACGATGGTACTTAACATCCCATTATTTTGCCCCAAATACCTCAGCTTGCACCTCTGTCCTAGACAAACCACCAAAACTGCATTGCACGCTCTGAAGCATCTTAATTCCAGGGTAAGGGGAATGATTCAGTTAATCTTCAATAAGGACGTGAAAGAAATGTACCTTAATTGCAGTGCTAAATTATAATGGATTACAATGTAGATATTGAGAGTGGCTGAGAAGTTGAGAGGAAATGAACCTACACAGCGGTTCCAAACCGAGAGAGGGAGAGAAACTGGCCAGGTAGAAGGCACCAAAGGGAGGCAGAAACTTTCTCCATATTCCTCCCAAAAGACTTATTATGTGTGTCAGGTATCAAAGTTTTGCAGAGGCAGGAAAAGTTTTCTGGCTTTGCTCAATTTTCTGAAAAAAAATCAAGTTAATTTCTTCTAACAGGGTTTCAAAAATCTGCAAAATAAATCTGTAAGTAGTTTTCTTGGCTCTATATAAACCAAAACCAGTGAGGAATTCACAAAAGATGGGAAAACTCTAACCTTCCAATTTGGTAGGATTTGCACTCAGATGAGTATGTTAGCACACCAGAATTTTGTATTCTTCTGAGCCTCATAGATTAACAAAAAGAAAAAAGCTAAGTAGAATGAAAAAAATATGTTCTTACTTTGAAAATACATGTGGGTTCAGAAATGTGATATAAATTAAATATTGTTTCCATCCTGAGGGTTCAGCCAAAAGGCTCTCTATATTTCACAGGAAAGTAAAATAATACAATACATGAAGTGCTAATACGTGTGCATTTTTGACAAGAAACAGGCTAGAGTAGAAATGAAATGCTGAGCAAAAGGGACATGAGGGAATGTGGTCTTTAAGACCACATTTTTAAAAGAATATATACATGCTATATATGCAAGGAGATTTCAGTGGGTATAAAAGTATTTTCTAAAATATTGGCAGAGAAAACCCTTCCAAATTGGTTTAACGGGCATATGTATTTTTCTCTATCAATACTTATGCTTTTGTAAAACGGTTGAGGCACTCTCACTGCAAAAGCTGTTGTTTGTGTATACAACTGTTCCTGCTAATGAACAGCCTGTTGCTATCTCATTGCTTTCTGTGCCTTACAGGGAAGCTGGCTTTGTCCAGCATTTTAAAACGCTTTGTCTCAAAGGTATACGGAACGTATACTGAAAGTTTTATAGCATCTATAATAGAAAGTGTATCAGAAAAGTGCGAGTTGAGGATTGTACCCAAGAAAGATCTACTGTGAAAGCCAAAAAGGAATCAGTTCATGCTCTGTGTTCATATTTTCAGCACTCCTTGGTCTGAGAAGAAGCTTAAATCACATAAGAAAATTTTTCCCTGCCTATGTCAGTTTTCTTTTCATTTCCAAGCACAAATAAAACAGGGAGAATTCTCAAAAAGTTCACGTAAGATTTCTGCCCAAAATGGCTGCCTATGCGGACAGGGGAAACCACCAGCATTAACTGCAAAGACATTGTTCCTCAATAAGAACCCAAGTGATGGTTACAGGAACAGTACATACAAACACATATACCAATCCTACTTCTTGTTAGGAATATACATTGATGGCATTGAATTTATATTTTTTTCCTTGCTCATATTCAGTTACATACTGGGCTTAATACTGATTAACTGTGAAAACAAGGAGATTTTTCAGATAATCCTCTGCTTAGTTCATGCATGTGGAAACTGAACTAATCCCCTGTGAAATCTAACAATTTGGATGTTATAGTTCCTGTACTTTCATTTATAAGTGTATACAGCACACAAATCTTTCATCAGGATGTAGAAAGCAAATTGCTTACCTGTCTTTTGCAATGCTCACTGTATTCTCCAGGGATGTTGTGTGCACTTTTTATTAAACTCTTTGCAATATGATAGTAGTAAATACTAATAATGGCAAGAGGGATAAGGAAATACACAAGGAAAATCAGCACGGAATGGATCTTCGGGTGCATGTCGTCTGTCATGGGGTATGGTATGCATGCTGTGAAAGTGGCATTATCCGTGTCATTGATGTGGGCCATTTCAGAGAATACTGCTTCAGGAACTGCGAGGAGCATGGAGATCACCCAGATGGCAACAGCTTTAAGACAGGTCCATAGCACTGCACTGGAGGTCTGGATGTCCATGGGATTTACAATTGCTTTGTACCTGAAATTCATCAAAATGCAGATGCAAATTAAAAGGTATCTTTTCAAATCCAACATGTGATGCATAAGGCCACTTCACACCTTTGATTAAAACAATGACATATTTTGTTATTTGAAATGTCAAGGGGTTTGTGAGCTTTCTTAAATTTGCATTCTCTAATTCTCTAGCATCACCTGTATATATACCCATATACACAAACAGGCTACACCCTGCGGCTCGAGGTGCCCGTTCTGTGCCAGCCCACTGAAAGTGCAGAAGCAGCCATGACTCTGCTCTTTCCTTTTCCAACCCCTCCCAGCAAATCCCCAAATGCACACCCTCCCTCCATACTTCCACCTCGCTCTCAGACCAGCACACCTACACTATAGAATTTCCTTCCCTCCTTGGCCCCCACAGCCCAGGACTCCCCCCTGCCCACCCACCACGACTTTCCCACTCTCAGACTCCCCTAGCCCCCCAGGGAGCAGAGGGCAATATTCAGCATCACCCACTTCTTGCCAGACCAGCAAAGGCTCTTGCCTTTCCACCCCAGCACCTTTCTATACGTATATCCACAGATATACCAT
>NW_009627127.1:10350-14827 GCF_000690535.1 Cariama cristata | reverse complement strand
CCCAATGGCCTGTGCAGAAGTATTAAACTCTTAAATAAAGTAAACGTTTCCACATCAATAGTTGGAAGCTGCTGCTCTATACCGCTTTTTGGGAAACTGTCTCATAATATATGATTACATATAAACCTTTGCAGAATTGATAATTTCATAACCATTACAATGAAAGCAGGAAGAATTGCAGAGAATGGAAATATCACCCTACAGCAAAGTAAAATAAATGAATAGAAGTAGACTCTGGTCAGGAATTCTTTTATTAAAAAAAAAAATTGTTGCAGAAGGTGATACAAAGTGAAATTTTCTACAAGAAAAGGTCAGTTTTAAAAGGCCAAATATACTCTGAGAAAAATGTTTCAAGGATTAAATCACCCTCTGAGTGCTTATTTTTCCCTGTTAGCTATACAATGAGCTTAGAGCAAGAAGAACTGTAACTTAGATGTCTCTATCTGGTGACAAAACTCCTTATCCACACATGTAGATATATACACACACATATACAAATATAAATGTGTATGGGTATGACCTGGTGTCTAAATACATACCAAGGGCTAGGTTATGGCTAAATATAACGTAGTTGCTGAAGGGAATGCTGAGAAATGGAGCTGTGATCCCAAATACCCTTTACGGCTGATGTGTAGGTCCTGACGGGTACTTCATAGCCCCCTCAACACCTTCAGCAGTTGTTTGGGGAACTGCGGCTAAAAGCTACACCCCCATGCAGCAACTTGTGAGTTTGCTGGCAATCAACAGTGCAATTGGCTACGCCATGAAAATGTCTGGAGCAAGAGCACCGTCTTGGCATCCTAGCAAGCTTTTTCTTCAGAGAATATTTGAGTCAAAATGTGCCTTGGAGTCCTCTTTCTCAGGACTGTGATAAAATGTCTTATCACTAAATAACTAAAACTAATGGCTCTTTATGTTCATATCCTCTCTGAATTCAGAGAAAGGATTTTTACTATGTCTTCACCCATATCATGGAGTAGAAAATAAAACTCAGTAAACTGTCTCTGTTAATTTATGTTTACCATTTCTTCTAACACACAATAAGAAACTCCCTGGACACCAAGGTGTAACGGAATTCTTTATACTGCCAAAGGAAGGAGAGAAGCTTCTGCACAAAGTATGAATGCTCCCCAGCACAAACTGTGACCTTATTATTCAATAATTTGCTTCCTATTGCTGTCAGCCTTGATTTCATTACATAAAGACAGACCTTCTATTTCATTTCATTCAACTGAGGTGACGTCAAGTCCTTACATCTGCTCACTTCTTTAAAACTTTACATTACTGGGGAAGAGCTGGTTTGGGGACTTTGGGGGCGGGGGAGAAATTGGATAAAAACCATGGTTTGTACTACAGATTTTTTTTTTTCCTCTCTTTTGCCATCACAGTGTTTCAAACTGTTTTGACCACAGCCCCATGACCCACGACAATGACCATGTCACAAGTAATTGTTTTAGTAGCATTTGGTCTGGTTAACATCTACATGGAAGACCTTTTCAGAAGCCTTTACACTAGCAGATGTGACATATATTTGTGCCTTGGCATATATTGCCATTTCAGTAGATAGCACCCTGAGCTACGACTGACTCCAAGCTGGAAGGCGTTGGAGCAGAGCGCCCTTCTTCACAAAACAGGTGGGTTCAGCCCAAAAGACTACTTCTATAATCCTATCAAAATTCTACTTGCTAGTTCAGCTGACTACAAGATGGCACTCTTCTTCCTGGGACTCAGCCCTGCATGGTACTCGATGTCAACAGGAAGAAAAAGGCACTAAGTGATTTAAAAAAATCTGTTGTCTCGTTTACATCTCTGAAAAAATATAGAGTAGAAAGAGACAGGTTACAGATAAAATCAAATGTAAACTGAGTGAGATTAGAAGTGTTCCCAAAATGAATACCCAGCCTCTTCCTTTGTATAAAACCAGTGTAAGGATAAAACATACCACCACCCATTCAAATTACAAAGTGCATATTTTCTATCAGTAAAACAACACTGGTAAATTAGAGTAAGGGTGCAAATTATTTAGTCAAATTAGAAAGCAAAATCCATCTTTTCCTTTATTTCACTGACGAAAAAAAGAAAATTATAGGTTGCCATGAAGTTCAGGAAATAATTATAAATACGCATTTGGTTTTAATTAAAAGCCTTCATGTGAATTCTGTCTTCCTACATCCTCTATCATTATCACTGCTCAGAAAGGCACCTCAAGTCAGGAAATACTTTTCTAAGTTCCCTTTCTTTGGAGCTGTGGTTTATGCCAACAGATACAAGCACAAACTTGCCCATTCTGCAGATTGGCTCTGTTTGTATAGCATATTTTCATCATAAAGCAATCTCCTCCCTTCTACACAACCCAAAAAACTCATGAAAAAAAAAGAATATCCTCTTACTCCAGGGTTATAACGTGTTGCTACCTTCTAAACTCCAGTATAGCTTATCTATTTCTCCCCATCTTTGTTTTCAAAGGGCCTTCGTAAATGTGTTTTTCAGCTCCCAATTAGAATGGAAAGCTCTGTTCCTGTCTCTGCTGCGTCCACAATGCTATTCCTCTCCCACACATTTGACCTCAAAAGAAGCTGCCCCATGATTAGTCTTAAGCTGTCCCTCCATTGCAGTGCTACCTCTTCTTATAGAGTATTTTGTTGTGATGACCTTCAAATATGAATTAAAAAGAAAAATCAAAACAACTAGACAATACTTAGGCAGCCACTGGACTATGATTACAGCCTAGCATTCTAACCAGAATTGCCTCAATATCTCCTTGCTCTTTTGTTTCTCTGTCTTCTGTTTACTTAAAAACCCTTCAGGTCAAGGACTTCCTTCTTGTTCCTGTTCATATAGCACCTACCACAAATAGGACCCTAGTTTCCTACAGGCCATCACATGCAAATAAACAAAAATAATAATTAAGTCCCATAAACCAAGCAGAGACCTAATTCAGGCAGGGCAGATCCATACTACTTTGATTTAACTTGCATTTTAAACCTGGAGCCGGAGGGGCTAGTATCATTGGCCTTATTATAAAGTTTCTGTTTTAAGTGATGTTGCTCTGTCACAGTACTGCATTGCCTGCAAACTAGAGTCATCCATCAAAACCATTTATATGTTAGCATTTTGTTGTGTCATTGCATGAAGACTTCAAACACAAAAAGACAGCATTTAGCCTAACAATATACAAGGATATAAATATATCTGAATAGGAAACATGGCTGTATGGTCAACATTTGTTAAAAATACTAATATCGTGTCCAGTTGCAGTCCACTCCACTAAAGTAAAATGAAATTTTGAATGGGGCCAAATCCCTTTTCCTTGTATGGGCAGTTCTGTTGACTCAACTCCAGTTGACTCATTAAGAGGAGAACAATTTATCTAGCTAAGAATAATGTGGAATCATTTGATGTCCACTGTTGTGGGAACTTCTTTCACAACACACAAGCAGTCTGAGTTTCACATTTGTTCTATTTTATTCTTACAAATTCTTGCATTTTAAAGAAGATTTCTTTATTTTTTTTTTTATATTTAGTGCCAATATTTTTGTTCTGTGCTTATCTCTTAAGTGCAGAGAATTTCATTCACCAGGAATGAGCATCGCAGATGTCTGATAGTTGAATATAATGAACAGTATTTGAAATGAAGACTAGCAGACCATGTGAAAACACAATTAAAATGAATGTCAGTGGCATGTGTTCTGTGTTTCTCAAGGGGAAAATCCTAAGATTTTCCTAAACGGAAAACTTTTTCCACTCTATAGAAATACGCTCTGTTGAGCCAAAAACTATAAATAATGCTTCAACAAAAAAGTCTGATTTAGACTTTTGGATGATGATTTCTCCACCCTGGAAAGAATCAAAACATAAGTTTCCCAGGATGGCTTCTTTTCTGCATGAAATGTATTACCTATCCTGTCCATCCAGTGTTTCAGAGGAGAAATTTTCTCTTTCCTTTTGATTTTTTCTTCTCTTGCTACTTCTTTCTCTCACCATTCACCACACATTAGATAACTATATTTTTAAAAAGCTTGTATAAATCTTCCAATGCTAGCTCATTGCCTGAAACCTGGCTTTTTAGTTCTACTTCTCTAAGCCCATTTACTTATAATTGCACTAGTTAAAAGTACCATCATTAATTTGTTCAATTCTCTGCCTGAGAGCAGTAACAGTAAATTGTTTCACCAGTTGTTATTCAGAAAAGTTCATATATGTCAGTATTCCCAGTAGATTTATATTTGTTTGATAATTCCAAGTCACTGTTGAACATATTTTTACGTATCTTAAGACAGATAAATATGTCTTCAGTGGAGTTGCAGTTTCTATAAGTTTCTACTGTGAAAATGAGAAGAGAAGAGAAGAGAAGAGAAGAGAAGAGAAGAGAAGAGAAGAGAAGAGAAGAGAAGAGAAGAGAAGAGAAGGGAAGGGAAGGGAAGGGAAGGGAAGGGAAGGGAAGGGAAGGGCAGGGAAGGGAAAGGAAGGGCAAGGA
>NW_009627127.1:0-10147 GCF_000690535.1 Cariama cristata | reverse complement strand
GGGAAGGGAAGGGAAGGGAAGGGAAGGGAAGGGAAGGGAAGGGAAGGGAAGGGAAGGGAAGGGAAAGGCAACCAGGAGTCAAATCTGACAAAAACTTATGCTACATCTGTATTAGCAAACTAAACAGTGCCAGAGCCTATTCTTCGGCCTGGAGGACAAGTGGTATTGGCTGGACACCCATGACCATTCCATTAAACTCTTTTTAACTCCCAGTACGGGGCCAACACATCCAAACAAAATAGGCAGTTTACACTTCTGTTAGTAATGGCTTGTGTTTAATCCTGAATCATGCCTAGAAATTGTTTAGGAGAACATTGATTGACCCGGGTCAAAACCACAACATGGACTGCGCTAATAACAGTTTGACAAGTGGTTGACTTCCAGTGCTCAGGCCTAAGTTTTGGCATTGTTGAATATGTTTTTGTGTATATATAGATATATAACATGTATACATATATCTATATGTGCACATGTACATCTGTACATAGCAAAAAACCCCACACTTTCAGGTGCCTGGTTCCAAGAACACCACCCAGAACCCTCACGCAATGGCTGGCCTACCCTGGTCTGCTGTACCCCTTCTTTCTTGACTTTTAAATTAAGCAAGCAGCTGTATTTCCCCTGCTGTGCATGCTGGGAGCACCCCTGATCAGACCTACTCAGTTTGCATCTAAGCTTCGTTAGGATCCTGAAACCAAGCACAGCAAAGCTGAGGAGCCTGATCTCAAAGTTGTGTTTAAATAATAGGTGGAGCACACAGAAGTCATTAACCTTCACAAAACAGCCATGGCAAAGGCAGCTCTGGTACCTGCCTCTTCAAGAACAAAATGGAGCATTCCCTCAGCCAGGGTGTCCAGGAGTCATTGCCCAGGCCTGCTGGCCAGTGGCTCAAAATTAACATTTCATCAACGAGGAGAGAGCCTTACTCTCACCAGGCTGAACCATACAAACCCCTGGGCAGAGCATTTCCCACTGGGAAGTACAAGGCAGCTTCACATGTGTATTCTCTTGGCTTTTATTGCCTTTCTGGAGCATTTGCCTCATTCTGACACTAATTTGGAATTCTGGATTTTGGATTCTGCTCAGGAGGGGCGGGTAGGAGGAGGGGAAGCCCACTGATACCCATCCCTTTCGACTGATAAGACAGAGATGCATGCTTATCTGCCTAGTCACCATATGCCTACTGCACATCTCCCAGTAATGATATCCACACATACTTGAATGAAGAAGATCTCCTAAAATCATCACTGCTGGAGCAGAAGGTCAATAAAAGTATCAGTTACAGAAACTAAAGTGCCTGGAAGCAGAAATCCTGAGCATAAAAGACGCTTAGTGCCAGTTTACCTTTATAAAACTGTTGCTGTTACAAAACAATCCCTCCCATTTCCTTGAGGAATTCAGTAATAGTCCATGCCATGGCAGATAACATAACTATTGAGGAGAACATTACATGGTCAGATGATTTTTAGAAATGTTCCAAGCCAGGAAGAATAACCAAAAAATAACCAAACCTTTATTAATGTATCTGAAACAGACTTAGCTTTTACCATTTGAGAATCCAGACCCCAAATTTCTCTAATTTCTAAATTCAAAAAGCTGCAATTTCATTTATTTGCTCCAGTACTATTATCTAGAAGTCTCCACTCTGTCACTTTTAAACTTGTTTCCAGTTCAATTTCATTTGCAACTTCTGTTCTTAGTTTGCATTGAAATCAGTGCAGACGTAAAACACAAGTACACACCACAGTAACAAAAAGGAATACTAAAAAAATCACAGAGGTAAACGTTAATATAGCAATCCTTAAAATACAAACAAATGAAACAAACTTGGAGCCAATGCACAAACATGACACTATGTTAAAAAAAGTACTGTGAAAAGTATTTGGAAAAAAACCAAAACCATATTTGGGATAGTCATGTGAAGGACAAAACAGAATCATATGAGACAGAATGACGATATATCGGAATAATCCATTTGTCTCATGTTCATACACACACCACAGTTTTATTTGTACATATGCTCATACGAATCTGGAAATACACAAATCTACATGCAGCAGATGTAATTACTCTAAGGTTCATATGTTTGTCTCTTGGTTACTTTCTCCGACATCTGACAAGTTGTGTCAAATTAATTCCAAAACACACTTCTCTTCAATGGACATCAAAGTAGGTTTCCTCTTACCTTCCACATATTTCATGAACTTGCAAGAACTTACTTGCTGTTTCTAATCACACTGTCAATTTGGGCTGAATTTCAGCATGGATTTAGAAGTTACTACTGGAGGTACCTGCTTAGACCTAGGGATTGCGACTGCATATGCCTTGCTTCATTAGTACGTACAAAAACACACAAAAAGACTTTAGCACCAGGAATATATAGCCTGGAAGAATGGTTCTGCAGCAAAACCCATATGAGAAACACACCAGTTCTTCTATAATTAAACTATTTAAAATGAGATTTCAATGACATGATCCCTTTTGGGAAGGATATTTGAGTTTCATCACTCTGCACATATATAAAAGATATTTATTATTTATTCTCTAACACTTTTACCATCACAGAAAACATGTGAAATCTTTGCCCTAGAGAAAGCATCGGTAGAGCATATTTGATCTCTGACATCATTTCTGAGGACCTGCTAAATGCAGACTTGAGGATTCCAACAGTCCAATTTGGATAAACCCATTGCAATGTAAGATATAAGGGAACTGTCTATCACGTTATAGGGAGAAGCAAACAAATAAAATAAATGTGTGGAGATTTACATTCAGGCCTGAATTCAAGTAAGAATTCAGCTGGATCTGCTGTTTCACAGCTATTTTGTCAGTCACAGGCACAGATTTTACCAAACTGATCAAAGAAACAGTGAACAGAAGGAATAGTTTTGTAACAGGTTCTCAGGTTTTAGGTTGCAGCCTACGAAAGGCGGTCGGACACTGACATTTGCATTAATCAAAGCAAAGCTGGCTTTGATTGTGCAACATACAACGCCAGCATTTCATTGATCACTGACTGGGATAACCACCACGGCCATTTCTCACTTTGCCATCCGCAGGACTACGCTCTTTCCGTATCAGTTGAAGAGCACCCAGAGGACACACGCTCAAAGGCAGGAGTTTAACAGATGCATGTGTCTGTATGAAGTTTGAGAAAAATTTTCCGAACTTGGGAGGAAAATGTTATTTGCTGAGAAATCATTTTCAGCTGCGCAAAGATGGTCACAAGAGGAACTTCTCCAACAGCTGATTTGAATTGCTGGACTTGGACAAACCCTAGAATAGGTAACTCCTTAATCTACTCCAGACATAAAATTCCTTCTGCATTGTTGTGGGGGGCGTTTTGCCATCCCTTTTTTCTTTCTGGAATATTTTCCATTATATTCCTTTTAGCTGTATGGAATGGATACAAACGAACTAGAACATTTTAGGGTGGGGACAGGTGAGGACAGGCTTCACCGTTTAACTTGACAAAATATGTCAGAGTTTCATCAAAGGTGTCCGGGCAAGCTTTATTTTGTGAGTCAAGTTTTCACATATACGGTGAATGGCGAGCTGAAAAAAATGTGAGAGACAAAGCTTGCCCAACCTCTCTTAAATTTCTTTTGCTTTGCCTGTTATTGCATAACTATAAACATAATGCTACAGCCTACAGTGAGAGAAACATCTGGACCATCATTTCTTTTAATGTACTTCAGTAAGTCATTCATTCAATAAGTCTACCTCAAGTGTTAGGGTTTCTATGATGTATATTTATACATTTCATAGTTCTACTGGGTCCATATAATTTTGTTTTCTCATCTACTATATACAGTCAAGGCATTGTTTTTCTCTTATACAGATAATCTTTCATTTTACCTTTGATTATTTTTTCTTTATTCTGTGGTTATTTATAAGTAATTTTCAAGATGTCATGTAATACTACTTTCCTTGTAAAGGCTCTTTAGTCCCTGAATATCAGGTTTTAGAGATCAAAAAGAAATCATGTCCTCTTTCCTGCTTCACCTGCTCCAGTACATGTCATAAGAAATGAGGATTTTAGAGGTCTCCAATTACTATATTTCAGCCTGAATCAGCACCTAATACAACAAAAGAAGAAACTTTAAGTAAATTCTGAAGAAGAGTAAAAAGAACTTTTATTAAGGGTGATTTTACTAATGAAAAATCCTAAAGTAGTTACTAGGACACCTCTTCACACTTCTGAATGTCTTCAAAACATTTCCTGAGTCCGCCAAAAAGTAGGAGATGGCAGACATGCAAACTGAGCCAGAATGGTTTTTGTTATCAGTTGTGGTCAGAAGTCAGCACATAGGTATTAAACTTGCAGAGAACGTTTTTGAGTCTTTTTACATGTTTAAAAATACAGATTACAATCTTCCAAATTTAAAGCAAATAAAGAAAGAAATAAACCAAACCAAAAAAAAGGATCAAACAGTTTAGCTACGCAAATCTATAGAATATATTTTAAGCATCTCAAGCATTGTATTTAGTTATTTAAGTATGAATTTAAATTTTCAAACTCCTTTGTTATTAAGATTAGGAAACGAGTCACAGCACTAATGAAAAATAACTCTGGCTAATCAAGTATTTGTCTCATCAAAGGTGTCTTTTTGTCACACTTTCTAGGAAGAATACAAAGAAGATGCTATTTTAACTGCAGTAGGGCGAGTCGCTCCGCTGTTCAGCTTCACTGTCTTCACTAGAGTGCATCAGGACTGTATTTGAGCTAACACATTTAAATCCTTCATTAGAAAGAAAATTCAGTGTAGAAAAAGTAGCAGAATTAAATTTAATCCTATTTTTACAGATCACATAAAAAACAAGGCATAAACGACAGCCAAAGAGAAAAGGAAAGACTATGTGGGACAAATCTAAAGCTGTTTTAAGAGGCTGCCATTTCTTCCTTCAAAGTCCATGCACCCCAGGTCTCTTGGCATTTTGTGGGTACAATCACCATACAGAATCATAGAATCATAGAATCATTATGGTTGGAAGAGACATCAAAGATCATCAAGTCCAATCTTCTACCCAATGCCACCATGCCCACTAAACCCACTAAACCATGTCTCAAAGCGCCACATCTAAATGTTTTTGAACACCTCCAGGGACGATGATCCCACCACCTCCCTGGGGAGCCTGTTCCAATGCCTAACGACTCTTATAGTGAAGAAGTTCTTCCTAATATCCAGCCTGAACCTCCCCTGGTGCAACTTGAGACCATTTCCTCTTGTCCTATCAACGTTTCATCCTGTCCTATACCAATAACGCAGTGACGGCCAGAGGTGCACTTGAGACTGTTTCCTCTTGTCCTATCAACGTTTCCTCCTGTCCTATACCAATAATGCAGTGACGGCCAGAGGTGAACACTGGAGCACCCATTCTTAATGCGCTGCCCCCTGAACTCTTCCAGCCACCTCTCCACACCAACGTTTATGTGTCATCCAGACCTCTAGCTCTGAAAAGCATCTTGGAAACATCTTTCCGTACTTGCACTCCACTTCCTTACCCTCGTTGCCTTCCCAGGCACAAAACGGCAAGATCTCTCACCCTGAGAAGAGGATGAGAAGCCTCATGAACCCAGTTTGCATTCTGAGTTAACTGCATGGCCCACTATGGATGTAAATTGGAAAAACACTCTCTGGAGCAGTGAACAAGTTCATGGGATGGTTCAGGTCAGGCATCGTTCAAGTCAGGTTCATCCCTGGCTTCTGTCCTTTCTGCAGTTAGGAGACTCTGGCACTCCTTTTCTCCATGTGTGCCACACTGCAGTCCCTCTGGCAATACTTTTGCTCTCACCTCTTTATTTTTACCCTCCTTACCCAAGACCACACGAAGTCCTGGGACCTTCTCATCAACAACTATTAGCCCTAGACAAAACTGCAGTCCGTGGCCCCTAGAGAAGCAAGCTGGACAGGGGACCCATTTTTAATTCCTCGTCCCCCCACACCTCTGGGAAGTGTCCCCCTGGCCATCAAACACTGGCTCAGTGGGCACTCTCAGGGTGCGCTGAGCGCTACTGGGGGTGTTCTTCCCTATGGCCTCCTTAGTTCCCTTTTTTTTGGTTTTGTTTTGTACATTTTTCTCCCTCAGTCCCCTTCCTTTTTTCATTTGTCATGCACTGTAATTGTTAGGTTTTCTCTTTCAGTAATCCACCCTCTGTTTTGTTTGTTTTTTTTTTTTCCCTTGGTTTTTTAAACTAGAGAAATATTAATGTTTCTAGAGGTGGTCTTGTTTCTCTGTAACAGAGAAAAATCCATAGGAGCAGTGGCCGTGGGGGTCAGGGCACATCTCCTGTGTGGCAATGAGAGGGGACAGCTGGCTCAGCAGCACTGCTCTCATCCTGCCTTCTGCACTCCAGAGCAGAGGGAGCTGGCACCCTCCGCAGATGCCAACCCACTGCACCTCCAGTGCCACCACTGCATCCTCTCTGCTGCCATCATCCCCACCACTGCCACTGACCTCCCACCCTGCTCTGCCCTAAAATGTGTGGGGCTGCTGCCGGGCATCACCGCCCACATCTCGCAGCCAGACCCACAGGAGCTCAAGGGTGGGAAGGGCTGGTTGATGGGACCAGCTGGTATTCCTGGGATGGGGAACCTTGGGCAGATTGGATGTGCACTGCCAATTTTAATCTGCAAGTGTGCTCTAGGGAAGTCTGGGAAGCACTGTTACAAATTACGTATCATGTTTGTACAGAACAAAAGAAAAACCAAACCAAACCAAAATTCAAATAATCTTAGTACTAGATAATCAAGCTTCCAGATAGAAGGTGCACATTTGTCACACTGAAAGCACTAGTGATGCTGAGACAGACTTCCATGACAAAAAGATATATGAAATAAAGCAATTTTAGAAAGGATAATATGCAATGAATACCACTTTATCTTCCTTATGGCTTCAGTTTGTAGGTAATGATCGCTCAGAGTTTATTGCTTCTGCAGCCGTTGTTGTTAAATGTATCACATCCATGTAATTCGCTATGCAGAATTTCCACATAAACACCAAGTGCTAATTACACTGTGGAAACCAAGACAACCTCCCTTATCTTAATTCATGCAGGCATACTGTAAAGAACTCCAAATATTTCTAAATCTGTTCCTTAGTGTAATCAATGTCTGGAATTCTATGTAGTCCTGTGGTAACAGGGAGTAAAAAGGAGGAAAGGCTTTAATGATCATATATTAAAATGTACTTTGAGCATTATCTGTCGCTGAGAAGACATCGTATACCAGACCAAATATGTACTGGATTATAATGGAGCCTTCTTAGCGCTATCACTGCTTCCAAACTGCTAACGTCCTGTGCTAGATTTGCTTATCTGGAGAAAACACAGCTCCCAGCCAGGCTGTGCCTCCTCGGCACCTCTTAGGTACAGGATGCTGCCACCACTCCCGATCTGCCGACGTAATTTCCCATAACCGATCCAGTCAAGGTGACACACGTTAGGATCTGGCTACAAATTAGTGTGACAAAACCCCCTCCACCCCAGTGCCTCCCCGTTAGTTCAACCCAAGTGTCGTACAAAAAAGTAGACCTGAGCCCAACCCAAACCCCACCGAGAGCCCAGCCAGCTTCCCTCCGAGATGATTTGGGTCCCTGGGAGACACGACACTCATCTCTGAACTCAGTGACGGCTCTTCTGACTGAAAAAGAAGTGGGTTTTGTTCTCAGTAACTGAAAACGTAACCGCAGAGGTTGATGAAACAGAGTTGTAAAATTCTTACTATAACCATTTCTGATATTTGTATATACTGTGGATTCCAAAATGCTGGAGGAATGTATTTATTGTGAGTTTATATGATCACAGCACACCATCTGTAGCTGGTTTTTAGGATGTGTAATTCTAAATGCATTCCGTGTAAACAGATTCAGCATTATTTCTTCTTGAATCTTTACTGATATTAAAAGGAGGATATAAAATTATATGGAAGAAGCAAACAGTGAATGCTCCAAAGATACACAAAAAGTAAATGAATGAATCCTTAAACGTTAAACCACCATCATTCCCTCACATCATATTTCACTAGAGAGATGATCTCCTCTGCAAATAACTTCTCCCCTTTTCAAACAAGACAGCACAATCATACTTTCAAACAGTGGAAATATAGAATAGAAAGAAAACTGCAATGTTTGCTTGGCTCTCCAAGGGCAGTTTTTGACATGCTCTTTAAATGAGCTAATCAGAGAGTTACAGGTATGTTTTGCAACCTCTTCTTCAAAAATATAATCCATTTTCATGAGTTACAAAGTCTTTATACACAAGTATTTTAGGTCCTGATTCAAACACCACTGAAATTGATGGCTGCTGAAGACTATCCTCAGGTAGAAGCAAACAATTTACTGAATTGGCTAAAAAAAAGAAATTATAGTTATACTCCATTAAAAAAAAAAAAGGATTAAAAGTTTTAAAGAGATGTTACTGTATGTGTGAAGATACATTACTATACTCGAGCTTTTACATCATGCACCAATGTAATGCATTGGTTCGGCTTAAAATCCAACAAAAGAAAATGGGGTAATTCCTATGGAGAAGGAATAAAATATTTTCATTAGTGGCTCACAAAAAATTGCTTAGATAAGAGAATAAAGATAATTCCATTTAATTTAAGGTTGCCAAATACACTGCAAGATTTTGTCTTTCAGAGCCTGAAACAGAGTCCAACAGCCACCCAGTTGCTATAAATCCCTGAAGTACCCATTTATAGTAACTGGGAGGAAAAACTTGGGGTCCAGCTCTCTGTTTCTTCCTAATTTGACAAGGACTGGAGATGGAAGTATTACTTTCTAGTTTGTCTTGAGGGAATTTCTTTTTTTCCTTTTTTTTTTTTCCTTTTCTACAAGTTCAGAAGAAGCCAAAATGAATAGTTTGAACAAAAGTTTAAGACTGACAATTACAACAGAACAGTTTCGTGCCTCCGAATTCCCAGAGGCTGAACTAGTTCTAGCAGTCACCTCTGGCAATCTGCTCTTCTCCTAGGGCACAAACACACACACACACTTACTTTCCTGGCAGAAAGAAACAAACCAATTAAAAATACTTCTGTGCTTGACTTTCTTTAAGCTGCTCAATGCCTGTTGATATACCCCTGTGGCTTGGCATGGGTCATATTTAGCACCTAAAACCTTCCTCTAATGAATAAGATTTCAAAAAACCTTTCTCTAATGAATAAGATTTCAATACATGGGCTGTTACAGGACGATGCCAGAGGTGCAGGACTAAACCCAGCTCTTGCAGCTAGCACTAGGGAAGCTGGAGGCCGAGGCACACCCATTTCCAGAAACCTTTTAACTTAAGTTAGTACCAGACTTGCCATCAGTGAGGGAAGGAGAAGCATGGGCACCTCACAAATTGGAACGAGGGGACTGCAAACCAGGGATACCTTATCAGAGGGATGCTTTACCTTTCATGCCAGCTCCAGCTAGCCTTAGCCCAAGCTGCAGAGAGCTGAGAAGGGACAGCCCAGCTTTCCTACCTGTCGGCACTGAGGGCGGTGAGGGTGAAGACTGAGACACCAACGGAGGTGAGCTGGATGACAGGGATGAGTTTGCAGCCCATCTCTCCAAAGAGCCACTCCTCGGAGAAATACCGGGAGGCATCCACGGGCACACAGGTCACTAACAGCAGCAGATCACCGGCAGCGAGACTGGAGATGAAGATATTGGGCACGCTCCTCATGGCACTGTTGGAGATGAAGATCTTCATGAGGGTGATGTTGCCCAGCAAGCCCACAGTGATGATGAGCAGGTAGAGCGAAGGGATCACGCAGCGGACGATGAACATGGCCGTGTCCCTCCCCGGGGGCAGCAGGGCTGTGTCGGGCACCGGCTGGGAGCTCCCGTTCCCCCCGAGGGGCATGGCGGTGAGCTGGGGCGGCGGCTCCGTCTCCATCCTCCAGCTTGGGACAGACTGATGGTCTCCAGTGCAAAGTGCAGTGGGAGCCACTGGGAAAGCTTCACCTCTCGGCAAGTCAATCAACTTTCTTCCCCTTCCCTCCTGCTTTTCGTCCTCCCCCTTTTTCTCTGCCGTTTTCTCCCCTCAGAAAAGCAGAAGCAGCACTGTCCGCCGGCGCAGCGGGGTCGGAGGCGGGAGGGGCGGGGGGGAATACAAATACAAAAACCCGGTGCCGCCGTTGCCTTTCAGCTCTTC
>NW_009627126.1:0-13228 GCF_000690535.1 Cariama cristata | reverse complement strand
CGCCGGCCCAGCCTGAAACGGTGACACTTCATCCACTAATTATAT
Organism: Cariama cristata; assembly: GCF_000690535.1. Lineage (NCBI taxonomy): Eukaryota > Metazoa > Chordata > Aves > Cariamiformes > Cariamidae > Cariama > Cariama cristata. Next base: position 13,183 of record NW_009627126.1, on the reverse strand, counting down.
ATACAGAAAATCATGTGATATCTAATGGAAGGATCCAGAAAATACTGAACTTTGAAGAAGCAGAAGAAGAGACCAACAGAGCAGTCACGGCACAGTGTCGACAGAAGGCTGGGTTGAGTTTTATAAGCTGTGTTGATGAACACAGTTGGGAAGTAATAATAGCAATAATGATAACCTCAAGTCCCCCTATGGACAGTTTAGGCTCTTCTTGCAATCATGGAGTCCTTACCTTGAGTGCAGTGAGAAAATCAGAGACTTGATTGTCAGAAGAACTGTGTTGCCACTTCTGTTCAGGGACTTTCCTATAACAGAAAGTCATCAGAGCTACAGTCAAGACCGTAGGCTCTACACTACCCAAACATCAAGTACTGGGTTATGAAGTGATAGTCTGAACCTGGCTGCCGCAGATAGCTTTTTTATATAAAGCAGAGAAGTGTGGCACGGATGGTCAGTACAAGTGGAAAGCTCAGCAGGAGCCAGCCTGGAGCCAGGAGAAACAGGAGGCTTAACAAACACCTCTCAGGTGCTGTAAGCACATGGAACAGAGGTTTTGGCCCTGAGGGTATAGGACCTCTGAGATGAAGCAGCTAAGCCTTTCCTCCTAAGCAAGCTTGCCTCTAACCATTTCCTTTTAGGGTAAGGTAAGTAGTGCCTTCCTCTTGTCTATGATAACCTCATGGTCAGAGCATTTCAAGACCCAGGTCTGGCCACAGTCTGAGAGAGGAATTAGATCACCTGTTTTCTTGAGGAGTGTTTTAAAAACCAATGTATTACCTACTTCAGGCTATGGGTTGTTCTCCAACATTCTCAGTTAAGTTCTTTTCCTACAGGACTGAATATGGTTCAAAATTCAGTATGCACAGAGAAAAAGCAGAAAGATCCCAACTCTGTAGCATAGACATTAGAATAGTCAACTAGAAGTGGGATTCCCTATGTCCAGTATTGCTGTGGGTTTTGTTTGGGGATTTTTAGGTGTTATTTTTCATTTATTTATCATTGTTGTTGTTTTTAAAATGAAATTACTTTTACTACAATGGACTTGTCCTTTGAAGCACATACCTGGGGCCCTTACATATACACATATGTATGTCAGCAAATTGTCCTACATGAACAATAGCCCTGTACCTTGGAAGAAGTAGTTCTGGGTTCAGAGAAGTACAACAATGAGCTCAGAAGTACACTGTGCCTATATAAAAGTTGACCAGACCCTGGACTGTGACCCAGGCTTCATGGATATATTCCACTGGTTAGTCTTCTAACACTGTGGACACTTTCCTCTGGACTTTTTTTTTCTTCCCAGAACTTGCCTGGCTTTTAAGGTCTATATTCTGAATTTAATCATGAAGCAAACTAAAATGCCAGGATCAGTTCAGGCGATGATTTTCAGTTGTATTAGTCCACCCACTCTGCTGTTCAATCTGGGCACTTTCCAAATTTATCTGCACAGAGAAGTGACGTTTCAACTAAGCTTGGAATACTGAGGAAAAACTGGGGAAAAAAGTGCTTCAAATGTAACAAGCACCAGAAAGAAGTCAGTGGTGTAGATAACAATCAGCTCTGCTCTGCTTCCATGATGTGAGACTGCAAAAAGATCAATTTCTTACATTTTTTTCCTATTTATATGTGTATTTATGTATTTGTTTCTTTATGCTAGTGTTAAGCTGGCTGAATAAAATGCCTTGAGAAATGTGTTAATTTTTAAGGAAACAAAGTAATTACTTTGCATTTACTTAGTGAAATAGGAGTGTATGAGAAAAGGCATTCTTCATTTACTATACTGAAATGCAACTAAGAAATAGGAGAATAAAAGGTACTGTGAGGGTCTGTAGTTTTGAAAAGTAAGGTGGAAAGATCTGAATGTTACTCATCAGTCAGAACTTTTCTTAGTATTTTTGCCATGCCATATAGATTTTAAAATTTGACAATGGAATAATTTATATCTCAGAGAAAAGGCTTTCTTTGAGGAAAAAGACTAGTCATTATGATAAATTCCACGTAGTTTTAAAAAGCTTTTTGGATATCCCTTAACAATTTTTTAAAGTTACTAATTTCATTAAAGATGCCATCAATTTTCCTGCAGCTGGAAATTCTAGGTGACTTTACAACTGCATTGGTTAAAATGTATCACTATTGATACTGAGTACCTTGAAGTTGCAAGAGTGTGTATTAAAATTCTGATCATTTTAACTAGGTCTCAGACTGATCTTGCAGTATTAAAATTAGTATATTTTTTATTGATTGGTTCATTCTTCCATCTAGGGTGATGTTCTTTGCGTATTTTTTGAGCTAGGCTCTAGCATAGACCAGCCACAAATGAATGACAGATTCCTTAGAACTGCAACTATAAAAGTGAACTCTTAATATCTACTGAGAGAACCTTGTTAGGAAACATTTTCTCTGAAAAGTTCATTGTTGACATTATTAATAGTAGCAGTATTACTGAGGAATTGATGGATATGTGTTTCATTGTCTTCAGTTTTATTATTGCTAGCCAGTTTGAAGAAAAGCCTCCTGCACATGCAGAACTCAGCAAAGTTTCAACATTTCTTACAGATGACATTCTGAAAGTTAAGTCCATTTCCTCAGCAAAGTTAAGAGGACCAAATATTCTGAATAACTTTCTCAAAATGCCAAGCAATACAACTTTCTCGTAACAAATATAAACCCCATAGCTCTATTCCACAGTACTTGCAAACTTAATCTACTGACCCAATTATAATAAGATCCAAAATAATTTGTGTTTCCAATTAGCAGCTCTACAGTTGACTTAAGAGACTGTTCGATCTTTCCATTTGGTAAATACTAATACACTAAAGTGTCAGGGGCTTCTGTGAGGACTGAAGAGGACAAGCAGAATAGGCAGATCATCATTAATCTCCTGGTTCATTTACAATTAAGTCTGTATTTTCAGTGAACTTTGCTGGAGCATGGGAAATTATTTTGAAACTTGTATTCAGCAAGTGAATGGACTGTATTCTAGATGGGAATTTATAAAAGCAATCAGATGCACTTCTCATGAGAAAGCAATTAAAATGTTTCACTTCCATATAATTTGGCTGTGAAGTTCCTTGCTACAAGAGAGAACTGAAGACTTGGATTTGGGGGATTTAGTTTCTTTATTTCTATAGTTGGATTGGATTTACAGCCTGAGACACTCAAGTTTAAGATTTCTTCTGACTTAAGAAAAGCAGCATTGGGAAAAAATGGCTTCCTTGTCTCAGATAAATAGACTAAATATAGGTTAGTACCTATTATTCATGGTTAGAATAGGGTCTTGGATTAGAGCCACTCCGAGCCATTTTCCACCAGTGTTTGAAATTCTGAAAATGTGACATCAAAATTACTGTTCTCAATAACATTTTCAATCTCAATAAATTCAAAAAATTCCAGACAAACTATATTCTTGCACTTCTTCTTAACCCAGAACAATTGACTACATCTTACAATGTTTTACTCTTCCCTTAAAGTTTAAGTATTGAAAAGATTTTAACACCAGAAGTATGACTGGTGCACATGGATCTATGCCTCTATAGTGCTAAGCATATTTATGATTATAATGAATTATACTTAGTTATACTTTTTTCTTTTTTAAGAAGTATCCTCAGCTAAACAAAAAGACTCTCATTTAGCTCAAGGAGCTGACCTAAACTAATCACAGTCTTCTTGCAGAGTCATGAATTATTGCATATTAAGATTGTTCTGTGGATCTCATAAGTGCATGATAAACAGTAGAATTTATTGTCAGTTATGTGACTGGTCTATAATGAGCCAGTGACATGACTGTATTTTATTATGGAAAACAGAGGTTCTCTTCCTTTCATTAAAGCATGGATGTATGAAACCACTTGTGCATATTGTCACTTTTGGGTATCAAAAACTCTGTAATAGATCTAAGTGGATGATTCTGAACTGAAGTAAATTTCAGTTAATGAAAAGTTTACTAGTATAAACTATTCCAGAGTTGTGTATCATACTTTATTAGGAATCTTTCAGGAGCAAGAAACATCATCCATGTACTACATCTGAAAGCTACATGACTACGTAGTTCTGACGCCACCTCTTCCTTGTGGCTTTCATTCTGCATAGGTTTTACTGGCAACTGAGAAGTTGTAGCTAAAAGACTCGCACTTATTCTATTTCCTTTAACAAAGAAAACACTAAACATATTTACTACAAATCGAGTTAAACCTAACTGCATAACAATAACACACTCCTCTGCAAAGGGTATGGAAGTACGGCTCTTTGAAAGCTGGAAAAAACATTGGCAATCAAAAGCTACACGAAAGTAATCTTATTTTTATTATGTACAAGGAATGTTTTCCCAGGAGTACTGATGCCCGCCAGAAAATAAATAAGAAACTAGGATAAAAGAAAGAAGGAAAGATTACTTGAGTTAAACTGCTTGGCCAGATTTTCCTTAGCTACATATACCCATGAGGAGTTGGGTTTCTTCTGAGCTCATCTACAATTGATCTAAATGACAGCCAATAGACTTTGTTACAACCTACATGGTTATAGTTCAGGCAGCCATAGAGTCTTCACTTTTGCTGCATCATTCCATATTTATATTTCTAAGCCTGGCTATAACTCTGAAAACCACAAGACATCACTTCTTAAAGAGCTACAGCCTGGTGCCTGTACTTCAATGCTTAGTCCTGAGGTAAGATCAGAGTGCGAATAAAATAAAGAAAATAAATAAACAAAAAAGGATCCTTATTTAAAATAAAAATAATCTCCCAAAACACAAAAACATAAATTAAATGGGCACAGATGGGTTTGGTGTTGAAAGGTTTTTGAAAGGAATAAATTTTAAAGACTGTCTGCCAGTAAGCCATGGAAGATGAACTTTTGAAGTCACTGATCTAACTTTGGAAGAAGAAGAATAGGGAGCACTTAGCAAAGGAGAAAGTTACTATGGACAAGGTAAAGCAAGACTTGCAATCATAGATTCATAGAATCATAGAATCATTTAGTTTGGAAAGGACCTTTAAGATCATTGAGTCCAACCATAAACGTAGTATGGCCAAGACCACCACTAACCCATGTCCCTAAGCACCTTTTAAATGCCTCCAGGGATGGTGAGTCCACCACTTCCCTTGGCAGCCTGTTCTAATGCTTGACACCCCTTTTGGTGAAGAAATTCTTCCTAATATCCAATCTAAAACTCCCTGCCACATCTTGAGGCAATTTCTTCTTGTCGTATCACTCTTGTCGTATCACTTGGGAGAACAGACCATCACCGACCTCCCTACAACCTCCTTTCAGGTAGTTGTAGAGGGCAGTCAGGTCTCCCCTCAGCCTCCTTTTCTCCAGGCTAAACAACCCCAGCTCCCTCAGTTGCTTCCCATCAGACTTGTGCTCCAGACCCTTCACCAGCTTCATTGCCCTTCTTTGGACTCTCTCCAGCACCTCAATGTCTTTGTTGTAGTGAGGGGCCCAAAACTGAACACAGTACTGGAGATGCAGCCTCACCAGTGCCGAGTGCAGGGGGACGATCACTTCCCTGGTCCTGCAGGCCACACTGTTTCTAATACAAGCCAGGATGCCATTGGCCTTCTTGGCCACCTAGGCACACTGCTGGCTCATGTTCAGCCGGCTGTCGAGCAACACCCCCAGGTCTTTCTCCACCAGGCAGCTCTCAAGCCACCTGTCCCCAAGCCTGGGGTTGTTATGACCCAAGTGCAGAACCCAGCACTTGGCCTTGTTGAATTTCATACAATTGGCTTCATCCCATCAATCCAGCCTGTCCAGATCCCTCTATAAAGCCTTCCTGCTCTCAAGTAGATCAACACTCCCACTCAACTTGGTGTAGCAGGTTTTTGAGCTAGAAAGGGCTGAAAAATGTCTGGTCAGACACAGCAGCATGGTTGTTGTTCCTCCTGCACAGATGCTGACCTGGCACCCTGCTAACAGGAACTGCTGCCTCAAGCAGGGAATTGCTTGGGCTTTTGGCAACCAATTGCACAGGGTGGCTTATCCCACCACATCCCCATGCTGCCTCACTCTGTGCCAATGCAAGTCCTCCTTTTCCCCAGCCTGCCTGCCCTGCTCCCTTTTGGCCATCACTTTATTCCAGACACAGATCAGGAGCTGCAGTACAAATAGATTTAACTCTGAATGTTATTCGTACCTCCTTTTCCCCAGCCTGCCTGCCCTACTCCCTTTTGGCCATCACTTTATTCCAGACACAGATCAGGAGCTGCAGTACAAATAGATTTAACTCTGAATCTTATTCGTACCTCAGGGAAGAGGCTGACAGCATGAGTCCTTTGGGGAATTACTGGGAAGGAAAGTGTGAAAATAGGCAGGAAGCACTAGGTACCAATTGGCCCTTGATATCAAAATGCCTGCTACAACTTTGTGGGCAGGTAAGTGGGCCAAGCCCAGCATGGGCATCCAGGTCAGACATGGCACTGGGATGGCCAGGAAGAGCAGGGTTGTGGCAGAGCTGGAGACCAGCTGGAACTCAGCCAGTAAGGCTCACTAGTGCCCTCAGGACTCTGACTTGGTGTTAGAAAGACTGAACAGGTAACATCAGGTTCAGACAGCCAGGATCTTCAGAGTCAGGTGAAATTAGGCATGTTAGTAATTTTTTTGCTTAGTATTTACTGTGGTTCCAGTTGGAAACCTCACAAAAGCAGCTGTTTTCAGAAAGATTTTCAGGACTTTTTTGCTTTCTCAGAACTACAGTAAGAATTACTTTTATTCCCCCTGTAATTCAGTATGTCTTCTCAGCTTACAAAAAATCTCAGAGGAATTGGTTCAAGTTCAGTTTGACCTTACAGTCAATTTTGGGTCAGTTCTTATTTTTACCTATGCTAGTTTTCCCATGCTTAGTTTAAGGACAGCAGTAAATGATTGAAGCACCTTTTCTAATTGCAACTTCATTTCCATCTAAAGTGAAAGACAAACTCTTACTTGGTGATTACCAGCCAAGCAGTTAAAGAAAAGATAGATGATTTCTGTGGTTCCTTAAGGCTTTACTAAATAAGATTGATTTCAGACCTCTAACTTTTTAAAAAAAGTTAGTAGATTCTTTTTTTAGATTAAGAAGACCCTATTCCCTTCACATTCACAAAGTAAAGATTGATGTTTCTTCATCTGTTGGATATAAAGCATACATTAAAAAAATCCCACAAACCAACAAAAAACCCAGACATGAGATCTCTACTTATTTTATATAATAGACTGAAAAAAGCCTTCTGCTTCTGTAAGTACTTTATTCAAAACAAATGATATTGCAGGAGGGTTTGGGTCTTTTTGTTGGTTGGTTGGTTGGTTGGGTTTGTTGTTGTTGTGCAGATGTCTTTAGACCATTTATTTTGCCAATCAAAATATGAATTTTAGTGTTTAGAGAATATGTTGATTTCTATGTACAGCACTGCTAACCAGGACATATTAGGAGCTTACCATCAGCAGTATACAGACATACCTGTTTAGAAAAAGACATTAAGCTGTATTTCTCCATTTCCTTTGTAAATTTTAACAGAAGAACCTTTTAGTACTTAAGAATTCTAGAAAGGTGTTCCGAGAATTTGTGCTTTCTTGAAAAGCAGCCAAAACATCATCAACACGTCTGCGCCACAGCCTCTTTCTTGGCTTCGACAACAGCACAATATTCTGTCCAGAGGATTATATGAAGATATTAGTAAATACTGGACTAAAATCTGTTTACAAGGGTTTAGTGACAGAAGGCAAGGAAGGCCACAAATAAAAAGTCAGCAAGCACTTGTCGGAATAATGTGAAATCACAGATAGACAAGCTCTGGTTCATAGTCAGGCTCCATTATTAACCACAAAGACCCAGACTGTTATGCCCTGTACCCAGTTGGGCAAGGCAGTACAGTTAGGATCTTCCCTGTGCCACAGGGATTGGAAAACCAAAACCCATAATCCGACATATCATCCTTCATGAAAGGAGATGAAAGGTAAGAAATAGGTCAGGGAATGACAGACACTCTTTTGGTTGTATAAGGTCATAGGCACCAAGCAATGAGGAAGGGAAGAAAGACATTTCTGACCTTCTGGATTCTTTATCTAGTTCATGGACTTTCACTGTTAAACACACAGCTTACATATGGCTAGATCCAGTAACAAATAGGATTAAGACTAGGGAAAGCTGAAGCCATGCAAGGAAGAAAAATGGCAGATGTCTAAATTATAAACCAATCTATCTAAATTAGACTAAAAGCCAGAGCAAATCCTTGATGTTTTCCTGTTAGAGATTCAGCAGGTAGAGCAACCAGAGTAAAGAGCAGAGGTGTCTGGATATCAGACTGCAGACAGAACTTTGTTATTGCTATTTCTGCCTCCTGCATCTTGCCTGATCTTCAGATTGTGCAACACCCAATCAACACCTAAAGCCTTTGTCTTCACCTGCCTTTACTCTCTTTCAGCCATAGAGAAAATCTTGATAGCTTTTCTTTTTCTGAGTTAATTTTCCAGGCATAAACTCCCTTTAAAAATAACAGACGTATTGGCGTCTAAGTGGGTCATCAGATGACCCTTTATAAAGCACGCAATAGACAAGGAAAAACACCAGAAAATATGCATTTGCTGGTCATTAAATTTTCTTGCATGTTTTGGATCAGCAGAAGTACTGCTTTTCAAAAAATATCACATTACTGTTCTTTTGGGGAACATAAATTCTGTTAGAACCTTGCTTTCAACCTAGAGATAATCCAGTAAAAGCATTCTTCTACACTAAATCCCTAACGTAATTCAGTATTTGTGGTGAACTTGAGAGCAAAAAGGCAGTTAAATTAAGAAGAAAAGAGCCGAGAGAGTGTCATTCAGAACAGCTAATTTTTTTAAAGTCTTAAAGTCAAGTATCTCCCATTGAATATGAATAATAGGGGAGAAAATGAATAAATGACAGGTTTGTTAATTTTACAGCCAATGTTTTAACTGTGGTAATGGCAGCTTTAGCCTTCTGTATTATAATGAAAATTGACACAGCTGTATAAAGTCATCCATCCCTGTTGTGATTTAGCATAGCTGGCTAGTTGTTCTCAGCTGTGCAACTGGTATATCATTTTAGAGGGGTTAAGTTAGTGTATTTATAGGAAAGAATTTCTTTAATGGACACTGTACTGATAAAGAATTATTGGATTTGAACTCTGCCTCACCACACCCACTCCCTTCCTTTGCTAATACATTCCTTCCTCCTCTGACATGTCTGGTAAGCTTGCCAAATTAAAAAAAAAAAAAAAAGAAAAAAAGGCAATTTCTTAGGATCTGACCCATTTGCAGCAGTAAGGATTTCCGTTCTGAAAAGGATATATAAATCTTTAGGGAATCTTGTTCTCAGAGCTCTATGTATCCAAGCTTTAACTTGAAGATGTCTATCTTGCATTGTAAGAAAAGCATTTGGAACAGAAAATCTTTGCATCCAGCTTAAAAATTAAGTGATGGATTTGCATTATTTATTTAAGGGACCTAATGTCTTATTTTAATTTTACCTCCCTTTCTTTTATTCATTCACGGTTCTTTTACTGTCATCATCCCATGAACTTCTTCGTGCCCTGCAAGGCCCTAATTCTGCAAAGTAGTCCACTGTGAACCTTCCACTACAAACCTTCATTTACAGCTGTGCAATATCCTCCCTTTCCACTACACCCAGAAGCTGTGGTGGAAGTGGTCTGAGAACACCCTTTCCCTTTGCCTGGTAAGCCGCTCAGACACAGCTTTCAGTACAGGAAATGAATGAGTGGCAATAAAAGCAACATAGACTCACACTCTGCTGCTTCTTAAAAGAACAGATTGAGAAGACACCACTCAATTACAGTTTTCATGATCAGTGAGAGATTCCTACCAGTGGTTTTATAGATAAACCTGGCACGGCAGAAAAGACATTACAGGACATTTGCAAGATAGCCTCTGATTTTTATCCTATTCAAAACTGGACACACTGCATTCCTCCTTTCTGCCATGTTGTCAGCTACACACTCAAGGAAGAAATCTAACATTTTGTGCTGTTGAAAGTCCTCTTCAAAATTATGCTGATGACTTCCATGGCATTTTTCATGATGGTGGCTGAATCTTAATGGCAAAGTAACCTCACATATCCAGACTATAAAATACAATGGGAACCTATGATCTTGCAAATGTCAGGAAATACCAGCATCTCTCTGAACCACTAGTTTCACCGAAGTCAGTCAGACTTACAATAATACTCACTGGGAATCTCCCGCCTAAGAAAAGAGTAAAACTCACAGAATATCAGAGTAATTATAATGAGAATTGTTTCATAATTATCTCAGACCTTGATAATGCTATGCTGTCAGCTCTATGAGGGCATTGTCCTCCTGGATGTGCTAAGGGAACTCACCATTATGAGTCTCAAGCCAAATGCAGAAAGTTCCAGCTACCCCAGCTGCTGTTGTAGAATTGCCGTCTAGTGTAGGATGTCTATCAAATATAACATGAGTAAAAACTGGGACATAGCGCTACTAGTGAACACAAATTCCAGGAGAAAGCAAGTACCAGCAGCTGATATCTGCTCCTAAATCTTAATGTTTACCAGAGGAACAGCACTTTTCAACAGAAGAGGAGAATATACAAGGGATCTGGTAGACCACCATGGTCTTCAACACAGACAGCTCTTCTAGAGAAGAGCTGCCTTAAGGGAATGTTCCAGGCTTTGCTGTTCTCATCTTAGAAACTAGAGTGATGAATTTAAATAGATATCACATCCTCTAGGTCATGTAACCCTAAATAGTTTCCTTCAGCCCCATTACATCATTTTGTGGATAGGATCAATCTCTATGTATTTCCAGTCAAAAGATGACCAAGATAATGGCAATTTTAAGAAATCTTCATCACATACATCTTTATAAATCAACAAAAATGTTATAAATTATGTCAAAAAATCCCAGGTCTGGTCACTCTGCCAGTTGAGTCATGCACATAGAAAGAGAGTAAAATATAGCATAGATGTGTCACAATTATATATACCATGAAAAGTAATTTATTTAATGGAATGGCTTCTCATTAGTAAGAGCCAAAAGGTTGAGCTGTTCTGGCCCCCAGAATTTACAACTTGCATGCAGACATTTCAAACTGACAACATATCTCTGAATGCTCCCAGAACTTTATTTGGAGAAACAAAAGTTCCTGTGAGGGACTGCAAAGCAAAAGAGATTTTTCTTACCCTCACATGGCTTGGTAGCATTTGGAAGCACGGCTTGGTTACTGCAAGGCTTTATATCCAGATGTGGAAAACTCCCTAGACTCCTCAAAAGTGAACAGAACTAAGAACTTCACAAAGTGGTACTTTTAAGCACTTGTCAGAACTCCCCATGTCCATGCTGCAATATACACAGGACTGAAAAGTATACAGTTCTGTGAAGTGACAGAATTCGGGAAGATCCTTACTCCACTAAAAATAGAAGTACATGTTTTAATCATGGCAAACATCAGAATACAGCTGCAGCTTCTGTTCCAGGAGGCTTTACGGTAGCCTGCATGATCTGGAGGTCCTGAAGTTAGTGGAAATTTTGCCATTCCACTTTCTGAATTTTGGATTTGGTTAGCAGTGTGTCAAACCCAAATAAAAGTGGAAAACAAAAAAAAAAAAACCACACACACCAAGTTAAAGAAATCATGACACATTATGAATTTCTATGTCTTTCAAATACCTTGTTCAATTTGCTTCATATTCGTAATAAAGCAGACTACCTTGTTGAAAAACAAGATATGCAAAAATTCCAAATTGATTGTAATGAAGTAAAAGGAAAATATAAAATCTGTACTCTAAAGACAGGTGGTTTATTTATACTTACATCGAGTCTACACTTAACTAACTAAGAACTATTGCCTGAGTTAATAGCTTATTGACATGCTTAAAAATATCTTCAGTATTTAGTTAAATAGCAGACTATGAACTATTTAATATTTATTTTCCTTTAAATTTATTTTCTAATGCACATTAAAAGTAGTCTTCCATCTAAATACTCTCATTTTAGCTGAAGACATGATCAGTACAATGAAAGTATTAAAACTTCATTTTTTTTAAATGACGTAAGATATTGTTGACATACTGAAATCACATTCTGTCCAGCAAAACAATAATCTCAAACAGAGTTTCAATGGAAATTTCACACTCTGTATCGGTTGCAATTCAATTTCATGTTAAGGGGCATTAACTCTATCATTTCATTGTTTGTTCTAAATACCCTGTACTAGGTGTTCAGATACATATGCTTGAATGTGGTTCATTATTAGGGAGGTTAAGATAGAGAATTTTATAGCTCTTAGTTATTCTGGTTTTGTTTAAATGAAAAAGATTGTCAGGTGTTCTTTTTGCTTTTCTGGAATAATTAGATACAGGTTTTAACTCATTTCTGCTTTACTTCTGACCCATGTGTTTTGGTGTATCTCTCAGCCCAGCATTTTTTTTCCCTGTCATTAACAATCTATGCACTGGTCAACAGTTTTATAGAAACTGGTTAACAAATGCCTATGAAAATATATCCCATTTCTTCCTTCAGTTCTCCAGTATAGAAAATGAGAAAATTGATTGAAAGATTAGAGTAGACTCTGGAAGTAACCACCCTATAATTCTGTTAGGGCTCTGTCAGTCGCTTGAAGTGTGTTCCTGGACCGTGTGCATTAGTCCCCTATGTGTCTGGACACCCAATTATGGAATGGGTGTTTTCAACTTGCAGAACTAACTGGGAAAAAAAGAAAAAAAGAAAAAAAAAAAAAAGGAGGAGTAAAAAAGAAGAAAATAAATGTTTATAGATTTCAGAAAATTACTTCTCAGACCAACCCCCAAAATTTTACAGGCAAGAAATGAAAATTCTTTTATATCTTTAGACACATGATAACGGTGCCATTCTTGAAAGTTTCACTGCTGGTAAAGAAGTGAAAGTAGAAAGATCAACCAGCACTTGTCAAGGTTCTCAGCTGGATTCCCCTCAATTCTGGCAAAAACATGCCAAACCTGACATGCTTTGCACAACAGGTTTTAGACTTCATAGATGCATGTTGTCCACAGATTTGTGGTAACAGCTACTACAGTCCCAAATCAGAGCCCAGTGACAATCAGAAACTGTCATCAGTCCTAGTGAATTCTTTGGAGGGAATAAAAAGAAATGTATTTAACTATTGAAAATTTCCATGTGATTATTGCATGAAGGCAAGAAATTCATTTTTTATATATATATATATATATGCAGAT
>NW_009627125.1:31771-33203 GCF_000690535.1 Cariama cristata | reverse complement strand
GCTGCTCTCGATCCCGTTATCCCCCAACCTTCTTGCTACTGGGAGTTCATGCAACTTAAGAGTGTGGCTGCACATCTCAAAGGGCTACAGACCAAAGGAGAACATGTTAGACCAGGACAAAAGAGGAACCTCATCTCCTGTTAGTTCAGTAGGGTTCCCAAAAACAGTACTACGTGTCCTCGAGGTGGTCCACAAACACATGGGAGGAAGACATTTCTTTCTAAAGCTGATAGCTCCAGCATGGATTGCATCATCTACATTGCATTAAACTGAAGTGAGCTTTTGGTATTGTGTCAAGGTTTTGTATTTGCTGGGGAAAAATTTATGTGAGTTCTTTTGAACGTTACTTTTGAGGCGTACAAATGTTTTTTTTCATTAACTCTGTGCAAGTACTGCAGTCTGCTCCCTCAAATGTTAAATAAGAAAATAAAAGCATTCCTCTGAAAAGTTAGAAAGCAGAAATGTGTTAAAAATGCCGTAGTAGGAATTCAGTTTGGACCTTGGTTGTAAAAGATCAAAACTTTCATTTTCTCCTCCGTACTGGCAATCGTTGGTTCAGCATCTCTCATTTGTTGTCTCAAGGTTTACTCTCTTTTTAAACATTTTTTCCATCTCTTTCACAACCCATGGCATATAGCTGAACAGGGAGTTTTGAATGATTATTAGTTTTGATGTCCATACAGTAATGTAAGGAAGTCTTAATAGTTTCCTACTTTTTCTTCTTTGCTCATATGGTAAATTATTTTAAGTGGCAGTGTGATTATTTGTTTCATAGATGAGTCTTTCAGATGGTCCTTTGGTGAGTGTTACCACGAAAAGTCTGTTAGAAGTTACACTGAATATAGCAGAGATTACTTATGAGCGTTTTATTGTGTTTTCTTAGGCATGATCCCTACAGTTTCAGAGGCGCATAAACTGCAAATAGTAAGAAGCGTACTAGGAGGTAGACTTTGCTTGAAGGAATTGAAGCCAACTGAGCAAGATGGCATAGGAGCCTGCAGGCTTCTTTCAAAACCCCACCTACATCCCTTCCCCTTCTGCATACGGATTCACACCTGGGATCGGACCCAGGCTCTGGAATTAGTGTATGAATCAAATCCACACCTCCTGAAACTGGAGTTTGGATCCAGCCCTTCAGGTTGGTTTGGATCATTGGGAATGATTAATGGGATGAAATTTAACAAGCCCAAATGCTGGATTCTGCACCTGAGACGGAGTAGCGCTGGGCCCAAGTATAAATCGGGAGAGGAGTGACTGGCGAGCAGCCCTGCAGAAAGGGCCCTGGGGGTGCTGGTGGGCAGCAGCTCCGTGTGAGCCAGCGGTGAGCCCTGGCAGCCCAGAGGGCAAACCCATCCCGGGTGCATCAGACCCAGCACAACCAGCCGGGTGACAGAGGGGACCGTCCGCTGTGCTGGGCGTTGGTGCGGCCTCA
>NW_009627125.1:0-31689 GCF_000690535.1 Cariama cristata | reverse complement strand
GCAGGTATGGCCCGTGGGTATCGGCTGATGGCGCTGGGTCTGTCTGGTTTGGGGGGAGGGAGGCCGAGGGGAGACCTCATTGCTCTCTGCAGCTTCCTGAGGAGGGGACGTGGAGAGGGAGGTGCTGAGCTCTGCTCCTGGGATCCTGGGACAGGATGTGTGGGAATGGCTCAATGCCACGCCTGTCAGGAGAGACTCAGACTGGACATTAGGAAGCATTTCGTTACTGCGCGGGTGGCCAAACCCTGGAACAGGCTTCCTGGAGAGGAGGTCGATGCCCCAGGCCTGTCAGTGTTGAAGAGGCGTTTGGACAATGCCCTTAATACCGTGCTTTAACTTTTGGTCAGCCCTGAAGCGGTCAGGCAGTTGGACTGGATGATCGTTGTAGGTCCCCTGCAACTGAAATAGTCCATTCTATTCCATCACTAGGAATAACATGGAGGTCTATTCTATTTGACTCAGGGATGATGTATTAGGCAAAATGTGGATGCTGCATGATACTTTCTCAACTCTGTATTGGCCATTTCATCTCCCATGCTCACCTGTTCCCAGAACTTTGCATTCTGAAGTAGAGCATTTTCACCTGGATTGCATTGCCACCATCCAAAAATGTGAGCACCTCTCTTCAGCTGCTTTGTTTTACCTTTGATCCTATGTAAAACCTCCTTTGTTTAACACTCAAGTTTTAAAAACACTTGTATCTTGAAAGGATGTGAGAGATATGGCTCTTTGTGAAAACCACCAGTACTGGCATTTGAGATGCTTCGGATGTCCCCTGCACCCACCTCAAAGCCAGATAATAGCTTTGTCGTGGTAACCCTGCTTTGCCATTTTTTTCTCTCTGTCGCTCGCTGCCTTGACAGCCCAAAATTGAGTGGGACTACTTGTAAGCTAAGGTGAGAGAATTTAACACAGGTTTTTGCATGGGCAGTTCCAGACCTTCAATGAGACAATTAGTCTGGTGTATATTTAGGTGCACTGTTAGGGTATTGTGAATTTTCTTGAACTTCCTCTCATTACAAAGAGCTTGGGTAAGCATCCCAGAGCTTTTTAAGAAATTAATTCAATAAAGACACCACGCAAGTCAGTAGATCTGACAAGGGTTAAATTTGACTCCTAGGTGCTGGCTGGAATTCGTAGCCAAGGTATGGAGATACCCATAGAATAATGAATTCTCCCTGTGGCTTAAACTGCTTTTCTACCACTGCTTTTAGATTTGACTTTGAAACCAAGTCTCATTGTATTTGCTGCTTCCTCCTGTTCTTTCCAAATGCCACTTGCTCAGCCTTGTGAGTCTAGGGCCTATCTTTTTATAGCCGTCAACAGAGCTGTTGGTCACATTTGACGCCCCTCCCTCAAAGGATACTGAGGACCTGCTTTTGTCATAGCTCTGGCTACAGCATCTAGATTGGCTGGGTAGGGGAGACTCACACATCAGCAAGCCAAGCAACTCTGCCTGTACTTGCGCCCTAGTAGAGCTGTCTGTGTATTAAAAAGGATGTCATGCACATTCATGGTTCATCTATGTACTTACTCCTCATTTAGATGCATAGTTACTTCTCTTCTCCCTGAATCACGTGGCCCTTCAATATGAAGAGACATACTGCCCTCCTCATCGGGAAGGATTTGGACCAAGCTTGCAGCTTGTGTAAAGGGTATGTGCCATGGAGACTTTACGCTTTGTGTGATCTGGTGCGCCGCGGCGTCCAGATACCTTCTGTACCATATCGTGTCTCTGAGTTGATAGCCAAAACGGTGTATGGTGCAAGATTGTGGAAAGTTTCATTTGTGTTCATTTACACTACCCATTGCATGACGGTCTCTGCTAAATTAGTGGTACTAAAGTATGGTCTAATGGGAATGGAGCTGCATAGAGAACCAGCGAGAAGGGATCACCACCAAAACCCCTTCCAGTCACTAGACCTGTAACAGGACTTCAGTATGCACTTTTTGAAAATGATGGGTTATTCATTGAGAATTATTTAAGATGTGGGTCTGGAAATATGTTAGCTGACAATGCTCCTTTGATTTTTAGCCTTAGCTTCCCCTAGGGCTTTAGCCAAATAATTGTACTGTGGGCCTGTCTGTAAAGGGAGAGTTAGTAATCTAGGAACTTCAAAGGAGTGTTGTAAGGATTAATTGGTTACTTTTTCTGTTGAACGCTTTGGAAAATGGAAGATGCTGTGTAAGTATTACTATTGTTTCCAAAGCATGTTTTGTGAATTTTCTCTGAAATACAGCATTTTTATGCTAGGAATATTTATATTATGGACTACACTTTTTTTTAACACGCATTTAAGTTGCCTGTGTGAAACACTATGTAATATGAACTACAGTAGTAAATTACTCCAAGTATTACAGACAGAAGACAGTTCAGAAACTCCCTTGATATCTTAACATCCCCCGAAATGCCTCATTACTTAGCGATACTTAATCAAATTTAATCTGCAGTAAATTTCTCTGTGTCATTAAAATTCTACTAGTCATTACTTTCACATTATTTCTCGGGAGTCTGAAGTAGACAAGGTTTTGGATTTTTTTTTTTGAACATGTTATACTGAGGAAAGGAAAAATAATTCTATGGGCTTGCTTCAGAGATGCAGCATTCAAAATAAGTCTGTCTAGCAAAACTAGGATAAAGTATTACCATCTCTGTTTCACGTGTACATTCTGCTTGACACCAGATTGTTTTCCCCACTTTCCACTTTGATACTTCTTAAAGTGTTTATGCAATTTTGAAATGGGTTTTATTGTTCCATGTTTATCTCTACCATGCAGAAACAAAAGACAGTTGGTTTGGGCACACTACTCTGTGTTCAGTGAACCCAGTGGACTGCACCAAGGATGACGGCTGCCCAAAACGTTGAGCCTTTCCGTGTGCAGCACAGTGCGTGCCTTCATTCCACACTGCGGGTTCTCAGGGAACCCCAGCTCCCCGGGCCACCGGAACGTGCCAGAATCACAGCTGATTGATGAGGTCTGTTCTTAAAGCACAGAGGGTGAGAAAACCTGACCAACCACACAGAGTGAATCGAAGTGCAGTCACACAGAATGCTCTTCTATGTTTATTACTGGTTTTAAAATATTAAGATTTAAGATCCAGGTGTTTTTTAGACCGCACGTGATGAAACTAGTGAGAGGAAACATCTGATTCTTCAGTAAATGCTCCTTCATGAGAGTCACCAGTTACACAGTTGTTACCAGCAACTAATCTGAGCCACAACATAGGTGAAGCTGAACATGGAAAAACTGAGTTGAGGGGAAAACTTTTCTTTAGTGGAGCAGACAAGCACAGGCCTCTCAGGGTGAAACTGGGCAATACTGTCTGTCAGGCCACCAAAGATGTTCATGAGATGACCATTGGATGTTGCTTTCCTCGCTGTTCAGAAAGTACTCAGCAGCGCTAGTCCATTTGACTTGCTGCTTCTTGTTCAGCTAGTGATTTATAGGGGGCAACTGTGGTACACGCTGCTGTCTTTTTCACAAGACAAGTAATAGATTTTGATTCAGATCCTCATTGTATGGACTTTACTCTGGTTTTAAGCTCCTCTTTTTGTCTTTATTGTAAAGGTTTCTATGCCAAAGTGAGACACAAAGTTAAACAAGTGCTCTGTGTGCCTTCCAGAGGTCGATAGTTTTAGGACAGTAAGATCACAGAAATCAGTACATTCTGGCAGCTTTCTGCTTTAAACCTTTTCATACATGCTAGTTTTCATTTAGATTAGAGTCCAACACCAAATCCATCCCATCACTGAGTCCCCCCTGAGTCTGGGGACTCCCACTTCCATACCAAAATTTCTAGCAACCCAAGTGGACTTCAATGGCATTTTCTTTTTTCCATTTTTATTGTGAATGTTAATTTCCTAGAGGTTTCCCAGCATGTGCTTTGCAAGGGGTAAGTGGAATGGGTAAGGAAAGGGCAGCTTGCTGGCGAGATGTGAGTGTCAGGGTGGTGTCATACCCAAAGCAGAGAGGTGTTTTGGAGAGGAAAAAGGGGCACGAATCCCAAGAAACAGCCAGGCCCCTGGGTTCAGGAGCTGTGTGCTGGGAGATAAGCCCACGTTCGTATCGCTCTGACCACAAACATCACCAGCTCAGAATGAGCGACAAGATCATGTAACGGCCAGGTCAGGTACGCACCCTTCCCTCTGGTAGCACCTCCTTTTCCTGAGCTTCTTTTCCAGTGCGTTGACTTCTGCGGTCATGGCCGGCAGCTGGCCCTCAGCCCCCTCCTCAGTGGAGGACGGCAGCACATAGTGATCAGGGGGCACTTGGAAGGCTGGAGCGGATCAGAAGGAAAGTTTTGGATAGCACAAGCTCCAGGTGGGGCAAAGTGCTGAGGAGCTGCCCTTGCCTGCTGTGGGTCTGAGCACCTCCGTTAGTGCCTCCTCCAGCAAGATTCTGCTCTTTGGCTGGCTTTTGGGTGCATTTTGGCAGCATCAGAAATACCCCTGACCATAAGGAGAATTACAAGCAAGAGCTGTGCTGTGCAGGGACTTAAATGCAGAGACAAGGCTGCTGGTAGTAATGCGTATTTGGTGTGGGGAATGCGGGAAGGGACATGCTGGGAAAAGCGAATGAACAATTACATGAATTAATCTGTAAAATCAGTGAATTGGTAAAAATGAACTGGCTACCTCATTACACAACTTAAATAGAAAGAAAACAATTAATGAGGAAAACTGTGGACAGGGAAGGAATGCTCCAAGCAATTTGTGAAAGAAGCTGAAAGTCAGCTAGAGGCAGTCTATCAGCTGAAGCAAATGCGGTCGCAGGGGGCGAGGGGAACCGAAGGAGTACGCCCGACCGCATGGGGACAGGGAGGGCATGACAGCATCCACCAGAGACAGAGATCTTGTTACTGGGGCTCACGTCCTGACGCCATGCCTGGCCGTGCTGATGAGATGTCCAGCCCATAGCTGCAGGAGTCTGTCCCCAGTCAGATGCACCACAGTGATGAATCCAAATGCTCCTTAAGCCTGGGCAGGGAGGAGGAAGAACTGGCTTGCGCTAGGTTTTAAATCAGATGGAAATTCCGTGGTTGATCCCACCATGATGAAGGCCAAGAGGTCTCTGTGCTGCACTTGCATTTATGAACAGCTCCGTGCTAATTTTATTGTGTTCGGCACAATAAAGATTTTCTAGAGCATTATGATGGAGCTGCTGTGACCCAAAATCTCAGATCCAAATATTTTTATCAGGTCACTTTAGACTTTATGAAACCCTGAAATGTTCTCCTGGTTGTGAACAATTTTCAACCTTGGAGAAGGCTTGTATGGGACTTGAATTTGAATTTAGAAGTTTTAACTATTTTTACATGATTGAAACTTCTGGCCCCCCAAATCTGATAAACTCACATTCATGCATACCCTCTTCTCCCCAGCAGCCATTCCCTGACTGAGGGCGTGTTGCGGCCTGCTTGCCTCCTTGTTTCAAACTTCGTCTACTTGTGCATTCCTTTCTAACTTAGGTGAGGTTTACACTGCCATGTAACTCAAGAGTTTTTCTGTGACAGCAAGCCCTGGGTGAGCGCAGACTAGAAGAGTTACAAGCTGCTAACTGCACGAAGATAGTCGTTCCTTGTCATCGTTTGGTTTTATTTCCCTCCCCACCCCATATGATTTCCAGATCAAAACCCTGAAGAGCTTAGCACGGTTTGAATCCTCTAATTGTGCTGCTGCAGCCATGTGACTGCCAGGCTGAGTAATTCCCTGCGGAAGGAGACAAACTGCAGGTTACAAAGCTCAGCAAACAGTGTGTAAAAGGTGAACGAGTGGCAGTAGTGTACAATACCCATGCCACTTGGCCTGAAATCTCCTACTGCCGCAGCTGCGCGGCAGCTTGATTTATGGTAGCAAGCTTAGTGATCTGAGAGGAAGAGCATGGGTGGGGAGGGAAGGCTAGCTGGACCGTTGGCTTGTTTCTTCTGCCCTTCGACAGCCCTCTGTCTCCGAAACCGGTTTCATTTATCATTTTTCAGAACGAAGGGTTCCTTGGAGGTCTCGGTGAGGAGGTAGGAATCCCTGCCTCGTGGAGGTAAGGAGCGGTCGCCTTCCCCACCGCCAGGGAGCCTAAACCCATTCTTGCTGTTCTGCAGTGATGTAAGACAGAATGAGAAAAAGAGAGCAGCTGGCATAAAGTATGCAGGGATCTGCTAAAGACCTTCTTCATCCATAGGTAATATATGGGAAGGGGGAAAAGGGCAGATAAAACCCAATTGTTCCCATTTTACAAAAAGCCTTGTGCTGGTTTTAGGACGGTTAATTGCATTGATTGTTCCGACCTCTGTATCTTCCTTTCATGCGGGAGCTGGTCATTGAATTGCAACTTGTTTCTCCGCTGGCTGACGGCGGAGGAGAAGGGGCTGTCTGGCACGGCGAGGCTGGATGGGTGTGCGTAGAGCGGGTGCGTTTGCAGAGCACGACACTTAGGAAGGCTGCTGCTCAGTTGCCGAAAGCACAGCTGTTGCGGAGCGAGGGAGGGAGCCTGGCAGCAGCCTTGTAGCCTCTATCAGGTAGGCAAACGTGCAAACCATATGCTTATTCCTGTCTAATTTTCTTTCTCAAAGTGGCAGTGTTATTAGCGGGTAGCGTTTGGGTTCACAAAGTCCTCTTTTCTGCTCCTGGCAGTCTGAGGGGGTTGATGAGAGCAGCTGGGTGTGTTTGCCCAGAAGCCGGTATGTGTGAATGAGGAGATCAATAGCTGTGCTAAAAATCACTGAGCCATCTGGGATTTACAGATAGAGGATTGACTTGCAAATCCTACTGAAATTGAGCTCTGCAGTAACTGCTGAATAACAGCACACGCGATCGATCGTGGTGGTGTAGAAAGTTACCTAGAAGACCTGAAATGGCCTAGTGGTACTTTCCTCAGCCTTTGATTGCAAAGAAGCTTGGAAATGGGTGAGAAAATGCTGAGGTAGGGGGAAATGATGTTCTGCTGCTGATTTTTTTGTTTTGTTTTTAACCCTGTTGTTGATGTGTGATTTTGAATGTACTGCAAGATCACAGAAAATGCAGCTATGTTTTACCAGTACCTGGTGGCTACCAAAACCAGTCTCTTTACATCTGCATGCAAACTGGGCAAGCCCCTAACCAAAGGGAAGAGGGGGAGAACCTAGGCGGAGAGAGGAGAAAAGGCTCATTCAGAAAGACGGCAGAGGATGCACTTGGAAATGGAGTTTAGATTTCGAGTCGATTTTGTCCTTATTCTGTGCTCTGTGATTATGCAGAACTACAGCAGCTGTCAGGCTGCAAAGAGGAGGTGGGGATGAACTGAGACCCAAGGCTGGAAAGAAAAAGTGCAGAAACAGTCTTCTACTGTAGGTGAAGAAGGCAGCACATTCATAGCAGAGACTGGTCATCTCTCTAATATCCTTTCAGCATGGATTTTAAGTATGGAATTAATCTTCCACTGATTAGCAGGGATATTTGCCTGGTTTACTTCACACAAAGAAACTGAGGTATGGGAAAGTGTCCTGTGATCTTCTAGTCAAGCTATTCTAAAACATGGCTGGGAATGGAGAGGTTGGTTGCTGGCAGAGGATGCCGTGAGTATAGACCTCGTAACAGTCAGGTAAATAGATACATGTTCATGGTATGGAGCAAAATGGGTGTTCTGCTCTGTGTACTTCCCTGCTGTCTGCCATCATGGACAAAACCAGATGTTGAAACTCAGCCATCCATAACCATGCTAGACATCCAAGTGGGAAAACAGTAATATTTGGAGCCTACACAGACTATACAACTGAGCCAATATTGAAGAAGACATTTGGAAAAGAGCTAGAAGTGCAAACCAAATCCCTCAGTGTTCTGTCCACTAACCCATTCTGGTAAATCAAAATAACAGCTTTTCTCTTTTAATAGTTTCTTTTTTCCTGGCAGGGCATGACCTGACCTTATGTTAGCTCAGATGGAGGGACTGTGCAACTATGCTAATCTAGTCTCTAATTTTAAGAGGTGATTCTAGTATTTATTTTATGGAGTTGCTGTGTGTACACCTACATCAGGGAGGGGAAGATTTTGATGGTGTGTGATGCTATCTCTGAACTGCATATAAGCTAGTTTGTAAATAAACGGGGGAACACAAAATAAAGTGGTACAGGATTGTTAGTCCTCCCTAATAGTGGTATTGCTAACTGCGCTGCATGTTTGGAGGTTTGTCAGTGTTAACAGTATTTGCCAGATCTTCTCCCTGAATTTATTTGTCAGCGGAGACGCACCCTTGCTGATGTGCTAGCAGAGCTACGCTTACCGCACTCTTCCTAAGAAGCAGAGCTGGGCCTTTGTAAACTCATCTCTTCTACCGAGACTGCAACCCTGGCTGTTCAGCTCCCAAAATACAGACTGTGGTCAGTTGAAATGGAGAAGCAGCTGGGCTCGTCTTTTGTCTTCTTCGGGTGCAGCTGCTGGAGAACATCTCTTCTCCTGTGACCTAGATCACTGAATGGCATCACTCTGCAGGGCAATCCCCGCAGGCAGACACTTAAGGATATATTCATCACTTGTATAATGCCATTGTTCAGTGATGTTACAGGGGGCATCTGTGTAGTCAAATAATAGTTTGACTAAAATAGAACAAAAATAGTTCACAACTATCAAGGCAGCTCGCTAGGTAGTCATATCGGTAGCTAACAGCATATCACTACAGTACCTTTCAAAGATACTGCAGAAGAAGAAGACAAAAAGATAATTTGACTGTCTTAGAAAATATTTTTCCATGCTCCCCACTCCCAGGAAATCAGGAGTTGAATTATCTGAAACTTTTTCAGCATAGTCACATTACTTCTGTGCATTGCCTCTGCCGAGGGCAGTAAGAGTTAGGAGTAGATAGCTAGGAAAGCCCAGGCCTGTTGATTTTCATAAGGTGTAGTGGGTCTAACTGAAGATTAAACTGTTACTCTCTGAAGGAATTGTTGTGATTTATGGCATAAATGATCTGCAAATGAGAACTCTTCCAAGGAAGCTGGATGTTGTATGTGACAAAGGAAGAAAATGGTCCAGCACAGTCTTTCATATGTTGATTAGAAGAAAAATTCTGGCTCGACAGAGAATCTAGGATCTGATAAATCAGATTGAGAAACAAACTAGAATTTACTAATTTTTGCCTTAATCTTCAAGCAATAGACTGCAGTAGGTATGCGAGTGAAGTCCAGATTCCTCAAACTTTCTAGTCCTGCCACTGTCAGATTGTGAAACAGAAGGTGTCTTCAGCATTTTTAACAGCCTATCAAGCTGGTAAAGGAGCAAATGTGCTTGTTAGTAAGTCTGTGGTTTAGTATTAACCTGACAGGGTAAAACAAAACAAAAGACCAAACCAGAAAAATCTGTGTGGGGTTGTGTTTATGAAGTAGAATGAGCAGCAGAATCACCGAATCTATTTACAGGTGAAGCGCAGAGCAAGCTGTAGCTATGACCGACCGGCACTGCAGTAGTCCTGCATCCAAGTAGTTCTGATAGAGCTATGTAAAAGGTCTGTAAGAAATGACAAAATTTACCTGGTTTTCTAGTTCTCTTAACCAGTTGCCAGATCCCCATAGATTCACAGTGTTGACAACTTAAGAGATTGCTCGGGACTTTTTTGAGTGCAGCTGTAGTGAAAAAAACCCTCTGTTTGCAGGAAGAGAGAG
Source organism: Cariama cristata (assembly GCF_000690535.1). Classification (NCBI taxonomy): domain Eukaryota; kingdom Metazoa; phylum Chordata; class Aves; order Cariamiformes; family Cariamidae; genus Cariama; species Cariama cristata. The sequence continues at coordinate 22,061 of NW_009627125.1, read as the reverse complement.
CATTTTTTTTGAGAGACGAGTGTTGTTTAATAGTTGTTTCCCCTCCCTGATGACAGATGCAGAGAACAAGAAAGAAGTCCACACTATGGAATAAGTAATATTCTTGCTGGAAAATACTTTTTGTCACGCTTGAGTTGTTTCAGAACAGTGAAACAGGAAAAAACTCCCATGTGATTGCCCAGACTTTACTCGATACCCAAACAAATTGGAGCATTACTCTTAACTTTTCATGCTGTTTTTCTAAATCTGGTTTTTTAGGGATCTTCAATTTGTCAGACAACTTTTCCCAAATTTATTTTCCAGCTTACCAAAATTCAGTTTGGTAACCAACTGTTCAACCAACACTACTTAGCATCACAGAATAATTTTGGTCAGAAGGGGTCTCAGGGTGTTGGGTCACTCAGTTTAGTGATTTAATGTTAAAAATGGTGCTCTGCTCTGTAGCAGTTCAGTGTAAAAGCAGGCGATACTTAACACTTTGGAAAATTTAGATTGTCATTCTCTAAAGCTGTAGAAGAGATTTGGGAGACTGATTTCCTGTGAAGAGAAACTTTATGCAGAAGCTTTGGGCTGTTGGGTTTTGTTGTGCTGGTGTTTTGTTTTTAACTTACGCAGTGGGAAGCTCAGTTTTGCTTAGCACTGCAAGGCCAGGCATTCCTAGAGAAAGTATGTATTTTCCAAAATACTCCACCTTTTCCGGATGTAATGGCAGGCTAGGCTACAAACCGTACTTTCCATGGTGTATTTTGCCCTCAGGCACTCAAATCTGACTGTTCAAGTGTGGATCCAACCCAAAATGTTTTGAAGCATGGAGTATTTGTCTTTTTCGATAGTTTATATACACTTAGAAATCTATTGGGAAAACACTTAAAAATGAAAAAGCAAAACCTCTTCAATATCCTGCTGGAAAATGATGATCAGGAGAAGCCCTCAGAGTCTGTGTGGATTTGACATCAAGTCAAAGCCTTTCGAAGAATGAAAGGGATCGGCTTTTGGAGTCAGCGCAATTACGCAAGGGATGCATCTGTCTCCCCTTGTACCTCTCCCACCTTTTGCTTAATGTGATGCAATGAACTAAAGCTTGAAACTTGTACAGCACTGTTCCCACTAATGGAAATATCTGCAGATTAATCAAGCTGCGGTACTTAATGCTAAATCTTGCTTATTATAATTGACTGTTATGTCATGCTAGTGAGATTTCTTTCAGTTTTACTACCTGCATGCTGCTGATCCAGATAGCCAAGAGTTTTGGTATTATTTTATGCTCAACTATGCCTTACTGGCTTTTCTTTCTTTTGGGAGGGGGGAGCATAGGGAGCAGTAGATGACTTCTCTGTTGAATATTTCATCTATATCTGAAACAAGAGTAGGAAAGAAAGTGTGTGTTTAAGCATATGAGGCTTCTGAGACATCTTAGTTTTAATTAACAAAAACCAAACTGAACATGAAAGTAGTATTTTATCTTTGTTAAATATTCAAAATAAAAAATGACTGAGAAGAAGGATGGGGAGTGGAGGGGGGAAGGATCACATTTTTAGGGAAGGAAGAAAACAAAGAAGCAAGGGCTTTTCTCCTTTCATTTCTGCTACCATAAGCAGTTATAGGAGTAGAGTGAAAAGATTCAAATGATGTAACTAGCCAAATGTACTTTCTCTGTTTCCCAAAGGCCAAACTGATCTGCTCACTGGAGATCTGACCCAGATGAGAGTTACATCTCCCGGGGAAAACTTCAGGTCTTGAAGTGAGCATTGAAGGAAGGTTGGTGGGATCATTAGCATTGAGAGGCCAGTCCACTCTCTGCTGCTGTGCCCAAGCTGTGACCACCCCTACTTTAAATTTACCTGTTTTGCTCTAGTTTTTCGTGGACATAATATACTTGCTCACTCCATGTTGAGAAAATATTGTAGGGAGATTTAGTCTGTGCAGATACATTTGTGCTTAGGATGGGAAGTGAGCATAGTTCTTTGAGGGGGGAGATGGGCTTAGTGTCGAGGTGACTATTATTTATTACTCCAATTTTTAAGACAGATCTCAAGTGAGAGTAAATGATTTAGCCATGTTAAACTCAATGGACTTACACTACCTTACACTAGCAGTGTATCAAGCTAGTTAGTATGGTGTTCTGCATATTTATCTCAGCGTGAAAGAAGCTTTATCCCATTCAGAAGCCATGTAGATGCAGTAGCTCCAAGGCCTAAGCATACAGTCACGAGCAGCAGGAGTGACTAACCCCTGCTTAAGAAACCTTTTTTAGGCCTGAGGTGGTGGTTTTCCCCCTTCTGCCAAAACAATAAGCCATCTGCAGAAATAAATAAGTTTTGCATCTTTATCAGTTATTTACAGATGTCTTAAATAGCAGAATCAATGAGAGGCGTTCAGTCTGGATGCCACAGTGTTGAACAGTGGTTTGCTGGGGGTTTTGCTCAAAAAAAAAAAAATTTAAGAAAATGAACCCACTGCCACCAATCTAGAGTGGGCCCTAAGATGTCTGGCCTTGGAGAACTTGCAGGCTAAGGAGTGTGAGGAGAAACCATCTGACAAAAATCAAACCGGCAGTGCCAGCAGTTACAGGGAGTGGGCAGAAACATTTCTTGCAGGGACCGAAACCGGTTTGAAGGCCCCATGTTTTGAGTCTCTCTCTGCTAGCCTTCATTGTGGGCACTGAAGTGACTTACCAAGTCCACGGGCTGACCCAGACTGCCCTAAGGGACAGATTGCGAACGGAGGCAGCAGATTCATGCTCGGATGGGGCGCAGACTGTGCTATACACCAAACCCTTTCCTAGTTGGATCAGGATTGTGTCTGTCCCTCAGGTAGTTTGCCCAGGAACTTGTTTTGTAGGAGAAGTGGTTGCCTGGCAATCAGCCCTGCATGTGTTCACCTTTTTACTTCTGATGCATAACTTTTCAGGAGAACAGTCTTGTGGTTTTTTGCAGCCATTAAAATTGACCTGTAGTTTTAAAGTCTTTGAGACCTCTGAGTCATTTTGGAGTGGTTTTGACGTGTTTTGTATCCAAGCTTTCTTGCTTACAAGCTGCTTTTCCCTGAAGAAGTGCTGTTATAATTGCTGCACTTGCAACCCTGCTTCTGTCGCTTATGTGACTCTGTCTCCAGAAGTCACGCTCTGCTGAAACAGAGCTGTTTCTCTGCTCTCTGGTTGTAAAGTCCATGGTGTCACTTCCGAAATTGTATTTAAAGATGGGATTAAAATCAGTGGGGTTTAGGCTTACTTTTTCCAAACAATTGCTGTTTTGTTTGTTTGCTAATGTGGCCAACTGGACACATCTTAAAGGCAGCTGCCTTTTAGAAAATTCTCACTCGTTGCTTTGGAAAATCTTTAGTGCACTTCAGGCTAGGCCCCCACAGTCGCTAGTCATACTTGGAAATGTGGACCTTTGGATTGGCCTTTTCTATTTGTTTTCTTTTTTAAATCATCTTTCTTTGAGACCTCAAGGAAGAGGCAAATTAATCATCATCTGCTGACATTCCATTAGGGAAACAAAATTCTTTTTGAAGTCTCTATGCAGTTATTACAGGGAAACTTCCATTGTGTCAAAACCTCAGAGATTAAATGTGATAACACAGTGAAAAACAATATCCATTTCAAGAATGCAACAAAATACTAAATTTGTGCTGTGAACTGGTTTGCAACATACTTCCTCCTCCTTAAAACAGATGCAAATTATCTAGAATGGGGTATTGTGTCTGTAGACAAAAGGTGCGTCTTTGTTTCTCAGGCCAACTTTCTGCATTACATGAACATCCACGTTTGCATAAGAACATAGGTACGGTGCCTTGCTTGTGCTCCCGGCATCTGTAGGGTGTCGCTGGCAAAGCACAGGAGAAGACTCATCACAACTGATGTTGGAAATGGAAACGGTAGCTCAGGGGAGTGGGGAGTGGGATATGGAGTTGGTCAGCAGGGATGTCGTGAGTGTGGCTGGGGCTCAGAGTGTTTGAAGGGAGGGGACAGGTTGGTGCTGGCTTGCTTTCATCTCATTCCTCCAAGCAGGTAGTAACACACCTGACAGCCGTCTCCAAGGGAGAGTGATAACATGCTGTTACTCAGCCTTGCTTAGGGCTAGGAAGAGAGAAATGCTCTATTGATAGCCTTCCTAATACATGCCTCTTCTTTTTCATATGCTAGCATGTCTTTTTTTGAGAGATTGAGAGAATGTATGTTCTCTGAGCAAGGCACTTGTCATTTGGGGTGCCAAAGTAGGGTGCATTCCCTGCATCTGAATGGAGTGGCTGTTCCCTTGGTGAAGGCCCATGCTCCAACCAGCCTGGAAGAGGAGGGTCCAGAATCCATGTAAGCTGTTGCATTTTTGTCAAAGCAGCAGTGGTTTTCTGGCAGCTGTAGGTTGGCCCTTCCACGGGCGTCCCAGCAACGCAGGTCTCTGCTGCTTGTAATGAAATGCCCGGTTACCAGGGGGAGAAGGACCTTGAAACTCAACAGGAATATTTTTGTTGGCTTTACTGGGCAGCATCTAGAAGTCAACAATTACTACTTGGAACTGAAACTGCATTCTGGCAACATATAATTGAATGCAGACCTGAGCACTCTTCAGATGATAATGAGCCACAAAAGCTCAAGGTACTAGATTATGATGCCAGCTCTTATGGTAAGCATCAATTTATCAATTGTCTTCATATAAATGAGTATCTTGTACCATGCTAAAAGTGTATTTCTGCAGCAAATCAAAGCTAAATAGTAGGATTCGTGTATAGATAGATAAATCGTAGCTATGCTTAGCAATGCTCCCCCCATTTTTCCCTGTGCACAGGGACAGTGAAGTCATTAGTCTTTGCTAGTAAGAAGCTTTTAAAAAAAGACGAAAGAGCTAAGGGAAGTATCAACAATCCAGTGTTCAAAGTGAGAAGTGGTTTCAGACAGGACTCCTGTCTTACTTAAGCCACTTCAAAATGTGTTACCTAGAGGAAGAGAGTGGTGGCTGGCAGTTGCATTGCTAGGTTGCACCTGCTGTACCACACCACATGCTTTTTGGCTGGTTAGGTGGGATCCTGTGTGCGGGGTGAGATACATTTTGAGCCTCACTGGGGCTCCGGGTTTCTTTTGGTGAGAAAAAGTGTCCCCAGAAAGGGGAAAGAGGCATTCTGCAGTGCCCAGCCCACTCCGGAGGGGCCGGCAGCCGCGCTGCTGGGAAGCCGTGCAGGACTCAGGCATACGCTGCTGACCCCGGTCTTGTTTCTGCTTGTCTTTTACATGAAAGTACTGCCTTAGAGTTTCTAATGTCCACCACCACATAATACATTCCCTGTGAAATGTAGTGGAAAGTTACTCCTGTGCTTAACTCCTTGATTGTTTAAAACAACTGCTAATTGTACCTGGCTGGAAAGCTGGGAGGGTCTCACTGTCACTAATGTGACTGGATAATTACAGTTTCTTCTCTTCATATTTTCTTCTGTAAAACATGTGTTCTTCTCAGGAGCTTTTATTTCTGGCCAGCTAACTTTCGGTTCCCGTGAGTGGCAAATGCAGGCTAACAATCGGCCCTGGGGCAGTAAATGGGGTGAAGATATTTCAGACCTCAATAGCTCTGCTCCCTTAGGGACACTCTAGGCAAACAATGCATTCATTTTTATATGTAAGGCATGGAGGCTGCTATAAAGCTGTGAAAAACAAAGGTCTGTGCAATAGTGAAAAAGTCTGTATACCACTGGAAACATCATCTTTGGGAGGCTTCTTTTAAGTGCCAGAATGTGATTCCGTTGTTCTTTTTTTAGACAAGGAAAGAAAGAAACAAAACAAGTATCCTGGAAAGTCACCTCTGAGGTGCTGCTACTGCATCTTGGCATACGGGCCTGCGCACGGCCTGCCACAACCCACCCGCGTTGGGTATTTCTTTTCAGTAGGCAGCGCGGTTGCTAGCCATTGCCACAAGTCCTGGGGAAGCCGGCAAACGTCAGCCCTTTCAACTTCTGCTTCTGACAGTCAGTGAACGGTACATCTGCGCGGCATGGCGTGTTAGCACAGTACTTCTGCCAGATCGTGTGTTCTGCGCCGGGCATCTCTGTGCAGCAATGCATTGCTCTCTCGGGCTATGTCTCTTTTAAAGCAAATGCAGGTCCTAGGCCTTGGGGTAGTGGCCACTCGCAGCCATTTCTCTCAAAGATGTTGGAAGACTTTTTAAGTGAATGTGTCCACAAGGACTGACTGGAGCCACCATAAAAAGCAAGCTACTCTCTTCTGATGTCTATCTTGCAGCTCTATCTCAGGCATCCTGCCAATTTGTGCAAACCATTTCTGTATCTCAGTTTTTTATCCACAAAATAAGTACTTGTTTGTCTGTCTGTCATGGGACAGGGACTCTTTCTGAGTCTTTACTATAGTGACTAGCCCTTGTATCTCTTCTGAGGCTTCCAGGACATATTGTTGTACAATTATAAATAGTAATGTTTTCTTTGGGGGCTCTGTGTTTGTTTATGCAGTTTAGCTATGCTTTAGGTATTGGTGTATCTTGAGAGATTTTTCTGTTTCAGTGATGCCCTAGTAATCACCACTGTAATGGGCTCGTGCTACTTAAGGATTGAATTTGGCTATCCGTGCTGGAACTGAGTGGTGTATTTTCCTCTGCGTCCATAAAATAATATTAATGTCTAAAGCAAGATGTTTAGGAGGCATTCTTTTTGCGATATAAACTTGAAGGAAATCAAACATTCTCTTTGAATTTAACTTCCCATAGTGTGGCGGGAGAGGTTGTGAGCATTTTTTTTTTCTTTGAAAGTTATATCTGTAGTCATGGATTCACTGGCCTCATGCTGCGCAATGCAAAAGACATTATATAGCAATATTTGCAGGTCTTTGCATCCAGCTTAACATGGCAGGGGAATTTAATTCCACATTGATGTAGATGTTAACTTTACAGTAGTTATTTCATAGCTTTATGGGAGAAGGCAAAGCTGCTGAAGAGTCAACACAAATTCAGTGGGATGTTCTTCCCATAAGACAAGGCCAAAGTGAAATTTCAGTGTATTCAGGAGGAGTTATCAAGCAGAAATCAGTCTGGGACATCTGTTTTAGGAAAGACCTCAAAAGTATTGTGGTAAAGGAATACATTTTTGAGGAATGAAATGTTCCTGGCTTGTTTGTTTGCTTTTCAAGGCAAACGGACTCATGGCGTAGCCTCAGAGCCATTGACATTCTCAAACCTCGAGGCTGAGAAGGCAGTGGCAGGTGAGGCCTGTCGGGCACAGGAGAAATGTTCTTCGGTTGCATTTGTTCCGGGGCAGGGTGTGTGTGTGTGTGTGTGTGTGTGTTGCTCGTATAATATCTTATGGCCAGAACTTGGTAATATTAGGCTTTTGCCAAGAAAGTGTATTCTCCAAAGATGCCCAGTTTGACTTAGTTGAATGCATCTAAAAGACAAAAATCTATTGAATGCTTATTTAAATAATTCTTTACCAGCTTAGTGGAAGTACTCCTCCTGTTTTTGTTTAGATTCTGATATCAATGATTCCCTTTGTAAAGCCTAAGAAGCAATGAAGATTAATATCCTCAGCTTAGATCTGAATCTAGCCTTAAATGCTGTAAGTTTTTTTTTTATTTCAATCCAGCTCTGAGAATAAAAAAGTGGAGGAAAATATGAATAAATTCTAAAACTTTCTGACCATATACCGACATTAAAATTCTGTATTTTGAGCAAAAATCAATGCTAGTGACCAGAAATTTAGAGCAGAACATTAAAATCTTAGAAACTACCTTGAGTAGGAAGAGGGAAAAAAAATTGTTAGTGAGGGAAGTAGTGCAGGAGATGGTTTTGCAAAACGGCATTGATCAGGAATGTAATTAAATGACATCTTAAAGAAATGAAGAGAAGCTCAGAGTAGATTTAGTTTTTAAAGAAAGCTGGATTTAGAGTGCTCCAGATGTTTTGCTTAGAATAAGCTTCATTGACCTGGAATATGAAAGTGTGCCAGCGTACTCACTGGAGCAATGTTAATGCCTCTGGTTGGGTTTGTTTCAGGATCTTTGGTTTGAATGTCAATGTATTTTATTTTGTGAGCACAGTGATCTACAGAGATTAAAATTATAAAGGTATACCAAGCATCCAAACAGAAAACTTTGCATTGTGACTTTTCCCTATTCTGTTTTGGTTTTAACTAAGTCATCCCAAGTGTGTAGGTCCATTGTTTCCTGAAAACCTATGTTTGCAAGGCTTGCGTTATCAAAAATCTTTATTAGGACAACTGTGTGTGAAGAATGTTTTCACGTTTTTTAAAGGCCTGTGTCTTATCTGACCTGTAATCCAGGCACCTTTTGTAGCCTAAGTTATCAGAAGGCGATTCCTGAAACAATTGAAAAAATACCAAAAAACCTCTGTAATCATCATTAAAATGATAGTTAAACACCTATGTACTTTTTTTACTGTCCATCCTGGTAGACAATTGGAAGTTATTCATTTACAGACTGTTGGCAAACAGTTTTAGACCCTTAGGACTAAAAGATGTTGATGTTACCGTGTCTCTCATCTCAAACAGTGCTGTGCATCTTGTCAGCAGAGGCAAGTGAGTCAGGCTTGCAGCACCTCCTGTGTCTACTGACGTGTGGAAGAACCACCCTAAATTTTACAAGTATCCATTATGCGCAGGCAAATTGTATTTTGAGTGGCTTCTGTGAAGCAGTTGAACTGTGTTCTGTATCTGAATGACCACACTCAATTTCAAAACCTGTGAACAAAAAGCAGGGTTGTGGGCATTGTCCTTCATGCCTCAGGATCCTCAGGACTGTGAGTCCTCCCTGTTATTTTCCCAAAAGCTAGTGTTCTCAATTGTTTTTCCCGGGATGATAAGTCACCTCGTCAAACCTAGCATCACTGGCTCTGAAACTGGACAGCTGTAAGCCTTTGGATATCCTGGGGCTATGCATTAGAAATCTTGATGTTTGTTGAAGGGTCCCAATGTCACCATTACTGTACAGCAAAAGTACTTTCTTACATGCTCAGAGTCAAATGTGTCAGGAGACAGAATGTGAAGATGATTTATTCAATTCACGAGCTTTTAAGAATGGAAGAAAATATCAGAAAGTTAAGGTAACAGAACACAGTGGTATGTGTGAGAGCAGAGAACTTCCTTGACTGCTCTAGCACCTCAGCTAGCTCTTGATTTTTTTTCTCCTGAATCGAGCGGCAATCCTTTGCCCTTCCTTTGTTGGCCAAAATGCCAATTTCTCTCTGTCCTCCTCAGAGGATGTGGAGAAGATGCAGAAAGAAATGAAAGAAAAGCAATCACCACCTCCTGTGCCATCCAAAGCTAGGCTCCCTTTGTCTCTCCTTACAAAGCTGTGCTTCTTTCTATCCGTGGAGACATTTCCTTCTACCTCCTCTGTCAGATGCTTTGATTAATATTGCTTGGATGTGCCTAAATTAGCCCATTCCTGCCTTGGAGGCATTCACAAGTCCCAAAGACCTAGTCCTAAACTCCATGCTTCAAACTTCTTATAACTATTTTAGCTTTGGGAGGATCATCAAAATACAAAATCTGATGGAATGGACTGCGCCGCCTAGAGTGGGGAACTGAAGACTGGTTAACCTCCCATCTGCTCTCTTCCACACCGTTGGTTTTGTGGTAGTCATTCTAGGGACCCAAGGAAATCCATGTTTTAAAAAGTTCACAAAATCCAGTTACTCAACGTGCCGCTGCTGCTGCAAATGCCTGCTGTGGTCCCACGGCAGAGACTCGAAGGAGAACACGCAGCAGAGCAGCATTGCTCAGTAGTGTGCGAGATGGAGCCCTGTGGTGCGGTGTGTTTTAAATCTGTGCTAGGTCGGTGGCGACGACCACGGACTGTGTCGGTGTAACCCCGCTGCTGGGTCAGGCCACTGCAGTTTCTCTGGGGTCTCTGCGTCTTAGCTTCCTGTCTCTTGTCCTTGTTTGATTTCTTTTCTTCTCCCAGACTCAACTTAGTTTCCTAGATTTCTCCTCTCCTCCAGCTTTCCCACCTCTTTTTGGCCCCTTAACTGAGTCTGTTCTCCACTATCTCTAACCTCTTCTCTTCTCATGCACTTTGTTTACTATTCGCAAAATATAAAAACTGGAGGATTCGTAGTTCTGAGTTGCTGAAAATTTCTGCTAAGGAGCTGAACTGCAAGATGTGGCTTTCAAACACCAGTGCTTCTCTGACAGTAACCCAGCAGAAGAGGGTTGTCCTTTGTGTGAAGATAATGTTGTTTATAGCTCTTGCTAGCGAGCCAGAAGCTGACGCTGTTCCTTGGTACTAACTAACACGCCTTGTCTTTCTCACTGGGGGGATTTGTGACAGCAAAAGCAGACTCTTCAAAGATGCTGGTGAACTTGGTGGCTAGTAAAGGGCACCTTATGTTCTTTGCTTCTTTATATAGACTGCAGTTTTGCCCAACAGGCACTGTGCAATTTCTAAATGCCCAGGCAGGAAGAACTGGCTTGTAATGGAACGTAGATTTAAATAAAGCTCTGGCATATACTTCTCGTAAGGCATTGGACAAGCTATGTCGTCTTTCTCTTTGTGATGTTTAAATTCTACTTTTACAGTTGTATCGAGTTGAATCCTAATCTTTTCAAGGCTGAGCTGTTTGAACAGTACCTTGTATAAAGTGCCTCCTCATGCAAGTTGAGGTGCTTATTACAGATAATTACTTATGAATAAGCCTTTGTCCCAAAGAGCTTGCAAGAGACCAAGCTCATTCCACACAGCCTGATGAAATAAATCAGATGGCATTCACGTTCAATTGGTACTGACTTGACCTGAATTCAACCTGTCAGATACAAAGATGAAAATCTTTCCATATCATTATAAAACCCCTTCAACCACTCATCATCTCTAATTGCTAACTCTGTTATCCCCTAGCTAAGCAGCAAGCCAACTATTCATAGTAGCTTTATAATAAGCTGCTTCGTTCTCTATGACCCATATTCTTTGTTTTCTCACCTTCTTTGCTTTTAAGTCCTGCTTCAGTCAGAAGAACAAGAGAAGGAGGAAAGCAAACACTCGTTCCCCATTACTGGGTCCTGGGCTTCCACTCGGTGGCCAGATTGGCCTCACAGAATTCCTGCTCCTCTCCCATGCACGGCCACAGCTAGTGCCCCATATTGTCCGGGCCTGGAAGCCTTTCCATTTCCCGGGTTGCCTGCCAGCAACCAGAGTGTGGTGGTGACATTCCTTCAGGTGGAGGTGGTTAGGAAGTGATGGAAGAACCTCGTGTCAGGAAAGGTTACAAGGCATCGTTGCACAATGTGCATAGTTCAGGATTTCTCAAAGCGGCTAGAAAAATGGTGAAATACGGCCAGAAAAAAAACAACTTGTGCCTTGATTGGAAAAGCTGATTTGCAGCTTATGATGCGTGAGATCTCTCAAGCAGAGAAGCTGCAGGTCCCATGAGGAAGAAAGCCAAAAGACTTCCCTGGAGAAAATGGAGAAAGTGTGTATATTCCTATGAGTGCAACTCGCCAGCTTCTTACTGAACGGCGGTAGATGGTCACATCCCACTCAAATCTCATCTGAGTGGCTGAAAGCAGTTACCCTGACAGGCCAGCTTGGTCACTTTGCAGTTGCAGAGTGCAGGAATACACTCACACACCCCTGCGTGAGCTAGTGTGTGGCCCTACACTGCCTTTGGTTGCTAGCGCAGAGGTGTACAGGTCAGAGGAAGATATTACTGATTGAACATTTTAGAGTCATAGAATAATTTAGGAGGGATGGGACCTCCGGAGCTCGAAGGAGGTCTAGTTAGATCAGATTGCTTGGGGACTTATCCATTCCAGCCTTGAAAACCAACAGAGATGGAGATTTCACAGCCTCCCTGGGCAACTGGGTCTTGTGCTTAGTTGTAACTAATTCGTAGTCTCACCTGTAAGCCTTAACCTATTGTGAGGAGGGGAAAATATCTTTTTATGCAGAAGCATCTGCTTCAGTGCAAGCATCATAAGAGAATGCAAACTATGTTCTCTCCTGAATCTTCTCTCAGCATGATTTTTAAATACTGCTTATGAACAATAAGTGCTTAGTTGTTCATGGTGATGTAAAGAGCATAGAAGTATTTGGCCTCTTAGTATACATTTTCTTGATAGATTTCCAGTCATAACCCGTCAAGTGATTGACAGCTTCCATCTGCTGTTGGCCTCATGATGCACTTAGAGCCTTAGAAAAGTCCTGAAGTACCCAGAGTCTTGAAGCTGGGATGCTTCAAGCTCAGAGGATTACTGCACTAGAAAAAACTTGAAGATGATCATTAGGACAAAAAGTCCGTTAAAATGTGAGAGTGCATTGTATACTGCAGTCCTGAGCTCTGCTGGGGCCCCTTGGAATTTCTGTAATACAAAGTAATAAAAAAAAATCTGCAGTGGGTTTTACCACTATTTTGCTGCATTTCCTCCACGCTGAATGAAATGCATATTGTACTGTAGACTCTACGTCAGCCTTCAGTCACATGTTGTTCTCTGGTTTAAACCTCTGGTAAAAGCAAAAATCTTTGCCCAATCTTTGCTTTTTGTGCTACCTTTGTCCCCTGGAAACTTGGGTTTTGGCGCATACACATTATGCATCATGCAGGTGGAGCAGTTGAATCTGTAAAACTTCGAAAAATAACAGATGTTAGGAGTAAGTTCTTATTTCTTATGACTAATTTACACACGTGTTGGCTAAGATTTCAAAGAGTAGTATAGGTATGTAGTTAGACATGATGACAATGCATCGTTGAGAAAGCTGAACTAGATTTTGGCTGTTAATATTTCCTCCTTTAATAAAAGGCCCTGAAAAATTACTAAGATCTAGTCTGGATCTTGAGGCTTTATAATTATCCAACGGGCAGATGTTAGAGTTCCACAAATTTCACATTAAAATATGTTCCAGGATCTCAGCAAAAACTGATCATACAGCTATTTCTTCACATCTTTTAGCACACTGCACCTTCTTTTGTTGACTGCTATTCAAGGTTTTAAAGAGGCAAACGATGCTTAATACAGCCTTTTGTCAGCAAGATCTGTTGCTGGCACATGTACTGTCTGTTGGTGGTGTAGAGACCAGCCTGGTTGTGTTTAAACTCTGGGGCCGTGGGACTGATGCAAAGCCAAACTTTTCCCTTTGTGCTTCGGACCAGTCCACCCTGAAAGTACAAGCAGTGACTGAGAGAGGGGAGTCTGATGATGAAAAATGCCTGGGCTGTAGTAAAGATAATAGGGGCTAAAAGGAGGAGAGCAGGAACCCTTTTTTACTGCTTTTCTTTGGAGAAAGCAAGAAGCTCCTCATGCAGATTTCTGTGCTGTTCAGAGAAGCCTCTGTTTATGCTGAAGGAGGCAAAGACTGAAAAAGATGCTCGTTATTATATTGTCAGAAGCTTCTTGCTTCGTTTCAATACTGCAAGCTGCTAGCTCACTGGGAGATATGTATAGAAGCTGCATGCTATTCTTAGGGATTTGTGTTGTCTTTTTTTCCTAATTTGAGAAAAATGAGAGTGCTGATTGAAGTGAGGAGATTGACGGTGTGTGCTGCTGTCAGGCCCAGAGGAGGCAGATGGTTATGAAAGCTTCTCCCTACAGCTTTGCCAGCGTACATACCTTAATCGTCCTTTGCAGCTGCCCCGGTACTCTTGGCTCCCGCACTGTTCATGTGTAACTGCAAAGTGCTTTTCAGTGGTGGGGAAGCCTCTGAAGGTTGGGAGGGTCTGTCAGCTCAAAGGCACCTGAAAGTTTAAATGTCTATTCACATCTTTCCAAATCTTCTCTCTTTTCCTCCTCCTTCCCTTGATCTGCTTTTTCTTCTGACTGAACGTTACTTCCCTTCACCTCATGTTCCCTCCTGAATCTCTGCCTGCCTGCCTGTGCATTTGTACCTCTATTAGACCTCACGAACATTTAGCTTGCTCCTTCAGTGCATCCCCTCATCCATCTGACCTGAGCTTGGTCAGGGTTTGACTTTACTGGACTTGCTGTCTGGCTTTCCCCACACGTCCGTCTTCCAAAGCTTTTGCATTTTATGACTTTCTCAGATTGCTTCGAACGCAACGGTGCTGGAAACCACAGGAACCGTAGCGAGCCGTTAAACTGAAAGGGAAACTCATTAGTTTTGTGTGGCTGACCCAGTAGCCCACAAGAGATGTGGCAAGTCCGAGGCCGTTGGCCTGGAAAGTTTGGGCGAGAGTGTAAAACCATGTTACTGCAAATGAGCTCTTCGGGGCTACGTCTGCAAAACTTACTCTTCTTCATTTGCCTTTTCTTTTCTTTCTGTGAAAGTGTTCCCTAAATGAGTGTGCTTCATGCACAGTCATATCACTGACCTTCAAGTAAATTGTTCTGAACTAGAAGCAACAGACTTAATAGGAGTCATTTATAAAGGCAAAAAATCCAGTCATCCCTATTATGTGCTGACCGTAACTTCGTCCACTGTAGACTGGTGATCTCAGTAGCCAGTAGAGAGTTTCTGAGATAATAACTATCCGTTTAATTGGTTTGACATAAATCTTTTGGTCTGTCTAGCAATTTCAAGCCACGCTCTTACTTATTTTGGATGTATTACATCACCAAAGATTCTTGCAGTCTGATCCTTCTCCGTAATTTCAGCCTGAGAAACAACGATAAAGGTAAGGATTATCAGCAGGGAATGTTAATTTGTACATATTCTTAGGGAAGCAATCTACTTGGTATCATCAGAAATTAATTCGATTAGTCATGTAGACAGAATTTCGAGGGCAATTTATGCTGAGAGCAATGCTTGTGCAAGCTGATTGACTTTATTGCAGTTGCCTGTGATGGAAAGATCAGTTTGACCTATTTTCTTAAACTTTCCTTAAGTTTAAGAAGCCAGATGACTCAGACCTTTCTGGAGCCAGGGCAGACAGAGCACTGTGTATGGCTCAGTCCTTGAGTGCCTGTGACAGGGAATGGAAAGTCTTAGACCTCTGAGATTTCGTGATAGTCATGTCTATCCCACACACTGTAAAAGGAACAGAGTTTCAGGCTATCCCAAGTGGCAGGTCTAAAAAGACGGAGGTTTTCTCAGGTGTCTCAAGTTGGTCACCCACGATTTTCAGGCACTAGCAATTACAAGTAGATTTTTTTTTTTCCTCAGCAGTGTTTCTTTTATTCCCCTCTTGAGGTATGTGCAATTCTTGAGAAAATAGTGACAAAACCTCAGGATGGTGGCATCCTGAAAGATGATGACCGTGACCGCCTTTACTGAGCTTTCTTTGCATGTGAGAGTCTCCAGAAAAGGCTGGTCCAAGTTGTCAGTTTGTCACACACAGAAAACTTGATCGGTTCCACAGAGTTTCAAGTTTCTCTGTTGCATATTGCAAATTTGGGACTTCTGCTGTGTCTTCCATGTTATTTTGAGTCAAAACATTTGATTTTGTTCAAATTAATGTTCTTGTTATGAAACAGTTGTAATGCGCATCTCTGGAATCCTCCTATTGCCTTCTTTGCTTTGCCTGTCAAACATAGTTTTACTCGGAGCCAACAAAACCGCAAGCGCCCGGTTTCTGTATCCGTAGGAAGTGATATAAAACCAACCTGTGATGTGGGAGCAGTTCTGCCTGTTTGCTACCCAGTGGTGGCCAGTGCCTGACTTTACTCTGAAGGCTTGGACTCCTCCTCTGGACCTCCTACCTCCCTTTTTCATGGCTAGGAGCATTTCTGCCAAGAGTAAGTCACGCTCAGTTTTTCCCCCAAGGGCTTGCTAGACACACAGGCACGCATGCTGGCACACTCTGCCTTCTCCCCTCGCTGAGCTTTTTTTAGCATGCTGGCAGGAAGATAACCTTGTGAGGAATTACAGATGCAACCAGATATCTGACTCTGGAGCTAGTTTTGTGGGGTTTTTAAAAATATTTTTCTGCACCTATATGTGAGACGGCTCTGGTTTTGATGGGAGAAAAGCAGAAGGTACAGAGCTGTTTGTTTATGAGCAGAAGGAAAAAGGTATTTCAGGTGTGTATATGTGTGTGAAAATCCAGTTTGTATTGGACTTCGTTCTCTCAGTGTCAAGCAGGGAGTAACTAGTGAGGAAACTGCCGCATGTTGTGAGTCTTCATCAGTGCTATTGTGTTCTGGTATCTGCTAAGATGTGCAGCCATGTGAATTGCTAAATTGGCCAGGTGGAACTTAATTCAGATTCCTCCTTGGTTTCAGTCTCGTAATTGCACTGGGGTTTTTGGAACTACTTTCTGTTAACTTCAAGATTGCAGCTATATCTAAACGGAGGGTGTGGGAGTGGTACTGAGTCCCACTTCGTGCCTCTGCTCTGCCCTGTGTCAGTTATCAAGGTAAAAATGGTGTAGGCTTCCATTCCTCTGGAAAGCCAGTTATGCAGGATCCGCAAAGTGCTCCAAACAGATCACTAAAAGCCCAGGGCAAGTCACATCTAAATTAGATACAAAAACTGGGAGTCGATTTTCTAAGATGGGAGCTGATGACCGTGTTAGGACTGTAGTGACTCGTGGCTCTGGTGCTAGGGCTTGCAGTGACTTTGCTAGAGCCAGAACTTCCCGTATAATTTCAGCATAAAGATTGTCTCTTCCTTTGAGTGTCATCTCATGCTAATGGTTGCTTGCTCAGCTGTTTTACAAATCCAGAGTCCACGTTGGTTCATTGCTAGTGTTTACCCTTAGCTTCATCAGGCCTTTGTGCATTAATTACACACGTACGTTGGGGCATTCCAGCGGCAGCTCAGCAACTTTCTGTCTGTCCTGCTGGGTAGGATGACATCTTCCTTTTGATCCTTGGAAGTCCTTTGCCATCAGCAGTTCTTCACACTTGCAGCAAACAGGTGTTTCTAAGCTTGCGTTTTGTGTATGTAACCTTTTCTGTTCGTTTTATCATACCATATGGTCCCGCATTGAAATAAAGCAGGGCTTCTCCTAAGTAAGGAGAGAACTCCATCATGGCAAAGCATGTGCACAGGATGTGGAGAGCCCTGCGAGTAGTGCAAGAATGAGCCGTATGATGCTTCAGCACTGTTGTTGAATGTAGGAAGGCCAGGAAAAGGCATTTTCTTTCCTTTCTTCTCCCTTCAGTGTGCTTTTGTTTGTGTGGTGCCCGTCACCTGGCTCCCTTGGGCTCGAGACTGTGAGGAGTAGCTGGGCTTGTTGCTTAAGAATGTGTTTATAACTGCAGAACTAAAAAGGTCATATTCTATTTTGGCCTGCAGGAGTCTCAGGCTGATTCTCCCTCCTGCTTGCCCTCCCAGTTTTGCTGATGTGCCATGCAGTAAGCAGACACACACAGAAGTACTGTCAGCCTAGCACCCTGGAGCCCCTGCCACGGACCAGAGTCCTGCTGCACTAAGTGCCTGGCAAACAGGTTTGCGTTGTGGGTTGCAAGTAGAAAGATTCTCCACCTGGCAATGAACTCCTTTGGCAATGTCAGCTGTCCTGAGGTGGCTTTTGGGGCATTTTTTGGCAGTGAATAGAAGATGCTACCAAAGGGGGTAGTGTGTTAGTGGCCGATTTCTCTGTTGTCAGTGGACCAAATTGTACGTATTTTCCTCTTCGCTCCAAGTTGATCACTTTGATTCAGTATGTGTAATACAACATCAATGTATGCATTAATCACCAGAGCACCTGGTAATTAGTTAATTTATCTTTTATCTCTTTTTTTATTCTCACTGGGATTCATAGTACAGTGGGCAGAGGAAATAGGAAGGAAAGGAAAATACGTAGAAAAAACTGCCAAGTACAGGAGCATCCCTGCAAAAACACCACTGCCCAAATAGACTGTAAAACAAATGAATCACGGTGTTTCAGTTAGAAAGACTAAACTGCTGAGAAGAAGTGATGCTGCCTTGTTAGAGTTGCATTTCTCTAGTGTTTTCACCTGGATGGTGCCCTTCTGTTAGCCACAGCTTCTTCAGGGAAACGCTACAGCTCACCAAGACAGCCTTTGTATTGAAGAAACGTGGCCGAGAGGCTCCCACGCAATTTCGGATGTCCACCTCTTTGTGCTGGAAGTGGGAGGGAGTTGTTCGACTGAGGGGCCCAGGGCAGACTTCAGGGGTGCCTGCACTGGCATTGGGCATTGGTACGGTGCCATGGTTTGGAGAAGGAACTAAGAGGACATCTTTGCCTGTGGTGTGGAGGATGCAGCTAAAAGCCTGACTGCTCTTGGCTCCTTGGTTCCAACATCACTTTTTGGTTTCACGGAGATTGTTTGAGGGCACAGTGTCCCAAAACAGACTCTCAGCCAGGTGATCTGTGACAGGGAGAGACATGGTCTGAGGGAAAAAAATGGAAAGACAGAATGGAGCCTCAAAGATTTTGATGCAGATATGGATCCATATCTCAGTAGTCACCTGTTTAAAGGGGTTGCTGCTTTCATGTCTTCTTCATGGACAGTGGAAGTGGCACTCTCCTTAATGGCAAAGGCTGCAGCGGCGGAGCTGAGGGTAGAAATGGTTTCTCAAGCTTACAGAGGAAGTGAATGTGGGCTGGGAATAGGTTGCAAGTTTGTTGATTCACTGTCAAATAACCAACTGTCTGACATCCTCCTCATTGATTTTATTGTCCACTGTGCAGTAAAATTATGCCAAGGTTTGTAGCCGCGTATTGAGGCAGTGAAAGAGTTATTACACTTTTTTTTTAACTTATCTTTAAAAACAAGGCAAAGCAAGTCATTTTCTGCAGGAATACTGTAGTACATTCATTTTACATTATTTGTCCTGGAACTGATTAGCAGCAGCAGCTTTCACCATAATTACGCAGATCATAATTAAACATATTTTTGTTTTATGAGCTGTGGCAAATTCAGATTCTCTATAAGGCGGCTCTTAGGCATGAAGGCAATTTGCATGTTATAGTGAAGTGCGTTTTACAAGAGACATACTGGCAGATGGCTTCAGGGCTTGCATTCAAAATACATAGCACCTGCAAGCAAAAATGCGCTGGGCTTCCTCCATGATAATTTGGGGTTTGGAATTAGTGTTGCCTACTGGAGCAGGTATTTAATTCCCAGATGCCCCCAAACGTGTCAGAGCAGCTGGGCTTCTGCGGTCTCCTACGATCTGCTTGCAAAAGCTCTGTCCGTTCCTGTAACGTTTGGTGGTGGTTCTTGTAGTACAGAAGTACGTGTGAAGCTGGTTGGCTTCACTGAAGAGTTTTCGGCCTGACCTGTAGGAGTAGTTACAGAGATAGCCTCCTTCCAGTCTCTGCCTGAGAAAGAGGTTTCTCCTGTCCCTCTCTAAAAGGTGCTCGGGGTTGGGAGATAGTAACAGAGTCGCTAAAAATGCAGGCTTTTGGATACCAAGTCTGTTTTCAGATCTGAGTTAAATTTCATGGTTTTAGAATAAAAAGAGCTGGAAGAGGAGGGATAAACACTGTTGAAACAAAACCCAGTGAAACAAAAAAGCTTAAGTTTGGAATGTGTGAACCGTTTGGACTAAGCCTGATGGAACATGGTTTTCCTGTTTCCCCTATAATTTTTTTTTTTAGTTTTGCTATAAATAGTAGATCTCTGTATTTGAACAGTCTGTCTCAGTGTTCCCTCTGTCTTATACAAACACCTTCAGAGCACCTTGAAATATATCTGAATTTGTCTGAAAAAACAGAAGCATCAGCATCACTGTTCTTTAGCCAAGGAGCTGAGAAACCAAGACGTTATAAGTAGTTTGTCCAAGGCTACAGAGGGAAACTGCAAAAGACAGATGACCTGACCCAGTTTTTCATGTCCCAGGTCCGTCCTACCTGATCCCTGAGCTACAAGACCATTTGCCTTACAGGACCAGCTCTGCTGAATATATCACCCTAGTGTCCTTTCCTAGAAGAGGTGAAGTACAGCACCCCAATACTGCCCTGAGACAGCAGATACAGTCTTCCAGTTCTGAGTTCACCCCGCATTTCATTAACGCTCGTATTTCCCAGATGTGGGGAAGTTGACATTTGAATGTGCTTTCCTTTCCTGACCCATTTTTATAATGCAGCAGTGCCAAGTACCAGTGACAGACAGCCATGAACTCTAAGCAAGTTCAGAAGGTGAATTATGGTCATGTCTTCCGCTTCCCTAATTATTTTCTGAATCACAACCGAACTGAAGGTGTTCTCAAAGGCAATGAGTAAGTTAGAGGCTGATCCACTGCCAGTGTCGGAACTGCTGTGTGACTGGTAGGGGATCAAACTCCTCTCAGCTTTCGCTTTCCGAATGTGTAACATAGCAAACAGTGTCTCAGCGTCGGGCGCTCAAAGGGGTGGCTTCTCAGTGCATTAACTCCTAACTACACGATACACACATTTGGGGAGTTCACCTGCCTGTTCCTGAAGGATTCTGCATTCCCTGTTCTCCTACCACTTATATGAAACAGGTGAGAATTTTAAATGAGCAACACATGCAAAATCAAGTCCTTTGGGGCAATGCTTAACCTGAGGTGACCGACTCTATTCAACATAAACCTATATACGTAACCCAGTGTGCTGGACGCTCTGCGTGGCTTAGTGAATGGCATGATTCTGCTGAGAGCATGCTTCAGCCTGTTTTTCCATGGGACCTGATAGCACCTAGTCTGATTTGTGAACGCTGCTGAGAAAAGTAAAGCCTAGCAGTTTTTGCTGTCCGTGACATCTCAAGGTTTCAACTCCCGGGAGCGCCAGGTGAGAAGTCAGACCTGCATCAGAATGACGCAGAGCAAGTAGGTCAGCAGTTTTGTTGCATGCATCTTCTGTGTGTCTGTGCGAGTGTCTGCGTGTGTGTGTTTGAGAAAATGGAAAACTATGGCACTGAATCCTTAAGTTTCTGCTCCGTCTTTCTTTAGGCAAAAGTCTCACTGGCTGTTTCATGTGCAGTTGAAGAGGATCAGGGCTGTTTTGGCCTCTTGTTGCAGTAAAACATGTGGCAACAATATGTGGAAATGGTAAAGAATTGCAGAATGAGTGGATTTCTTCTAACAGGGAGCAAGGGCTTTGGCTAAAAATAAGGAGGATGGTGTTATTCTTTGCCATGGTTGGTCTGCCCCAATTGCACTCTTTCTGCTTAGTGCCTGCCAAACTGATAGCTTGCTGAAGATTTAAAGGAGCAACACTCACATTCCTATAATAGCTACCAGAATAGCTGAGGTTATCATCTCTTCAGGCTTTCTTCCCTGAAGCCTGCAAGAAGCACGCATTCTCACCCCTGCTCCCCCCTTTCTCTGTGTCACAGGCACTGTCCTGAGCTGCTGCCTCTCCAAGGTAGGCAGCTTGGGCTGTTTACTGTGCTGTGAAAACAGACGGCACATTTTGGGGGCAGCTGGGCAGCGAGGGATTGACAGAGCACGTGGCCAGAGATTACAATCCCCTTCAGGCCAGGAGAGCTTCGGAAGCGTGCTGCCTGGGCTGTGGGCACCTGGGGATGATAGGGCTGCTCTCTGGAGCCACTGCAATTTGGGCAGGAGGCAGGGGGAGACAAAGAAGGGGGTATTCATCCCCCAGATGAGCTATCAACATGAATTCAAACCGTCTGTGCCTCTCCGGTCAGCCTTTGCCTAGGAGGAGCAGACCCACTGCCAGGGGGCTTGGGCTGAGGTGAGCAGGTGGTGCCAGGCGCTGTCCCTGTGAGCCCTGCACCGACCGGGACAGATGCCGCCTCTGCCTTTTCAGAGGAGCAAACGGGGAGGAAAAACAAGAATGAAAAGCGGGAGGGGTCTGCAGGAGGGGAGTTGGTTTTCCTGGGGCACCTGAAGCGGAGTGCCCCTGTGCCTGTGGAGGTGTGGAGGGGGCAACCCGCTGGCAGCCTGGCCTTTATGTGTAACATATTAATTACAGTGGGACAGGCTGCCATGCGGTCCAAGCACGAAGGCGAGGTCACTGGCTTCGCCAGGCTAGAGAATGGCAGGGCATCCTGCAAGGGGACCGCGGCATTGGCAGTGCTGGCAGCTGTGCCCACCATCGCAGAGGGCCACGGCCCGACGTGGGGCTCCACAGCGCTAGGGGTTTGCCAGAACGGGGGATGTGGGAGAAGAGGAGGGGGCGCAAGGGGAAAGCAAAGGGAAGCTCTGCGTCCTGGGATGCGGGCAGCCGGCGAGGTCGCCAAACCTTTACCAGGCTCTGCTTTGCTGCCAAACACGCTGTGGCCGAGGGCAAGGCTGGTTGCGGGCATGGCTGGAGCGGGGA